>NW_028166538.1:0-35000 GCF_964263955.1 Coregonus lavaretus
ACCCACACACACATTGAGGGGGCAGGCAGGCATCTTCACCTGTGTTGCCAAGGTTGTTTGATGATTATTATGGTCTTCAGAAATGGGACGCAATTTCATTAGTCTGTAATCTCAGGAGTGTGTGAATGTGTGTGTGTGTGTGTGTGTGTGTGGTGTGTGTGTGTGTGTGTGTGCGTGTGTGTGTGTGTGTGTGTGTGTGTGTGTGTGTGTGTGTGTGTGTGTGTGTGTGTGTGTGTGTGTTTGTGTGTTTGTGTGTGTGTGTGCGTGTGTGTGTGTGTGTGTGGTGTGTGTGTCTAGCAGTGTCATTCTGTTGTGGTTTGAGGGAGGGATGGCTGGAATGCTACTGACCCCAATGCTGAGGGTCAAATGAGCAGTCAGCTCAAATCAAGTTAATAGTGCAGCAAGAGGGAACGGGTCGGAAGGGCTGGTACACACGTTTTCACGCGCACACAAACTCACACACTTACAGGCCCTAAGCAAACACGCACACACACACACTTACAGGCCCTAAGCAAACACGCACACACACACACTTACAGGCCCTAAGCAAACACGCACACACACACACTTACAGGCCCTAAGCAAACACGCACACACACACACACTTACAGGCCCTAAGCAAACACGCACACACACACACACTTACAGGCCCTAAGCAAACACGCACACACACACACACTTACAGGCCCTAAGCAAACACGCACACACACACACACTTACAGGCCCTAAGCAAACACGCACACACACACACTTACAGGCCCTAAGCAAACACGCACACACACACACTTACAGGCCCTAAGCAAACACGCACACACACACACTTACAGGCCCTAAGCAAACACGCACACACACACACACTTACAGGCCCTAAGCAAACACGCACACACACACACACTTACAGGCCCTAAGCAAACACGCACACACACACACTTACAGGCCCTAAGCAAACACGCACACACACACACACTTACAGGCCCTAAGCAAACACGCACACACACACACTTACAGGCCCTAAGCAAACACGCACACACACACACTTACAGGCCCTAAGCAAACACACACACACACACACTTACAGGCCCTAAGCAAACACACAGCCTCACACACTTACAGGCCCTAAGCAAACACGCACATACACACACACTTACAGGCCCTAAGCAAACACGCACACACACACACTTACAGGCCCTAAGCAAACACGCACACACACACACACTTACAGGCCCTAAGCAAACACACAGCCTCACACACTTACAGGCCCTAAGCAAACACGCACACACACACACTTACAGGCCCTAAGCAAACACGCACACACACACACACTTACAGGCCCTAAGCAAACACACAGCCTCACACACTTACAGGCCCTAAGCAAACACGCACACACACACACACTTACAGGCCCTAAGCAAACACGCACACACACACACACTTACAGGCCCTAAGCAAACACGCACACACACACACACTTACAGGCCCTAAGCAAACACGCACACACACACACACTTACAGGCCCTAAGCAAACACGCACACACACACACTTACAGGCCCTAAGCAAACACACACACACACACACTTACAGGCCCTAAGCAAACATGCACACACACACACTTACAGGCCCTAAGCAAACACACAGCCTCACACACTTACAGGCCCTAAGCAAACACGCACACACACACACACTTACAGGCCCTAAGCAAACACGCACACACACACACTTACAGGCCCTAAGCAAACATGCACACACACACACTTACAGGCCCTAAGCAAACACACAGCCTCACACGTACCCACAAACACAGGCAGAAACACGGACGAACGCACAAACTGTGATTCTGTTTCTGTGTTGCCCCAGCCTATTGTCTTGGTTTCCGCCTGCTCCACTCTGCTCCCCCTCTCTCTCTCTCTCTCTGTCAGTCAATTTACATTCAAAGGGCTTTATTGGCATGGGAAACATATGTTTACATTGCCAAAGCAAATGAAATAGATCATCAGAAATTAACAGTGAACATTACACTCTCAAAAGTTTCAAACGTTTCCTTCTCTCCCCCATTTCCTCTTGCTTATCCTCTCGTTTTCCTTTCATCCTCCTTTCCTCTCCTCTCCTCTCCTCTTCTCCTCCTCTTCCTCCCTCCTCATTCCTCCTACTCCTCCTTCCTCCTCCTGCTCCTCCTTCCTCCTCCTCCCCCTCCTTCCTCCTCCTCTTCCTCCTCCTCTTCTCCTCCTCTTCCTCCCTCCTCCTTCCTCCTCCTCCTTCCTCCTCCTCCCCCTCCTTCCTCCTCCTCCTCCTCCTCCTCTTCCTCCTCCTCCTCTTCTCCTCCTCTTCCTCCCTCCTCTTCTCCTCCTCTCTTATCTTCCCAGCAGTTGATGGACTGTAATGCCTTGTTCACATGCTGTCGGAGTTATCAGATGCTCCTAGTTCCCAGTGGGAAATGTATCTTGAATGCCCCTCCAAGTCGGAATGACAAGTGGGAAACTGAGAAAATCTTGTTACCCGAGTTACCTGACCATCGATATGGAGAATGTAGCTAGCCTGAAATACAGTAGAATACAGTATATACATATGAGATGAGTAAAGCAGTATGTAAACATTATTAAAGTGACTAGTGTTCCATTATTAAAGTGACCAGTGATGTACATAGGGCAGCAGCCTCTAAGGTGCAGGGTTGAGTAACCGGGTTGTAGCCGGCTAGTGAGACAGTGACTAAGTTCAGGGCAGGGTACTGGGTGGAGGTCGGCTAGTGATGGCTATTTAACAGTCTGATGGCCTTGAGATAGAAGCTGTTCTTCAGTCTCTCGGTTCCAGCTTTGATGCATCTGTACTGACCTCACCTTCTGGATGATAGCGGGGTGAACAGGCCGTGGCTAGGATGGTTGATGTCTTTGATTATCTTTTTGGCCTTCCTGTGACATCGGGTGCTGTAGGTGTTCTGGAGGGCAGGCAGTGTGCCCCCGGTGATGCATTGGGCAGACCGCAACACCCTCTGGAGAGCCCTGCTCTCAATGGTGCATCGGTAAAAGTTTTTGAGGGTCTTATGGGCCAAGCCAAATTTCTTCAGCCTCCTGAGTTTGAAGAGGTGCTGTTGCACCTTCTTCACCACACTGTTTGTGTGGGTGGACCATTTCAGATTGTCAGTGATGTGTACGCTGAGGAACTCTCCACTGCGGCCCCGTCCATGTGGATGGGGGGGACTCCCTCTGCTGTCTCCTAAAGTCCACGATCATCTCCTTTGTTTTGTTGACGTTGAGGGAGAGGTTAGAGGTTATTTTCCTGGCACCACTCCGCCAGGACCCTAGCTCCTCCCTGTTGGTAAGGTTTCCTGGCACCACTCCGCCAGGACCCTAGCTCCTCCCTGTTGGTAAGGTTTCCTGGCACCACTCCGCCAGGACCCTAGCTCCTCCCTGTTGGTAAGGTTTCCTGGCACCACTCCGCCAGGACCCTAGCTCCTCCCTGTTGGTAAGGTTTCCTGGCACCACTCCGCCAGGACCCTAGCTCCTCCCTGTTGGTAAGGTTTCCTGGCACCACTCCGCCAGGACCCTAGCTCCTCCCTGTTGGTAAGGGTTAGGATTTAGGGTAGGGGCGTCCCAAGAATCCCGTATAGCACTAACCCTTCCCAGGAGCACATGAAGCCAGAATAGGGCTGTGTCTTCTGGGAAACTGAGAGACAGGAATGGCTAGGCTATACAGGAATGAGAGCAGGCAGCCAATGACGCGTGGAGCTTCCCCCCTCTCATCTGCATATCTCCCTTTGCGGTCAGATGAATGACATAGGCGCATCTTCCAAGATTATTAATATACCTCCATTCATCCTTCCATCTCTCTCTCTCTCTCTCTCTCTCTCTCTCTCTCTCTCTCTCTCTCTCTCTCTCTCTCTCTCTCTCTCTCTCTCTCTCTCTCTCTGTGTATGCCTGTATCCCAAGTTTGTCTTTGTGAGATAGATAGGGTATGTGAAAGACAGAGTGTTTGGGTGCATGTGTTACTCCTCCAGTCACCAGTAACTCCTGACGCCTTGCGGCAGCGCCAGGCAAACATCACACTGCTGGGTGAGTTTGTCATACTGCCATCAATACTCTACTCACTGGGACAAGTGAGGGGGGAGGTGTGGGAGAGGGGAAGATTTGTCCTTTTTTAAACATTTGTCAGATGTTAAATTAGCTACTAAACTTAATTTTAAAGCCCGCGATTTATCATCATTATTTATAAAAGATCTGTCTGGTGTTTTGTGGAGGGGGCACACTGGAGAAGGCAAAGAGCACCCCCCTATTCTCCCTAGGAAGTGGTTCCTTCCAAGTGCACTGAGCTCTAGTGTGTACAATATTGTCAGTGGAGGAGAGAGGGTACAACAAGGGTCTCCAACCTTTATCAGTGGAGGAGAGAGGGTACAACAAGGGTCTCCAACCTTTATTAGTGGAGGAGAGAGGGTACAACAAGGGTCTCCAACCTTTATTAGTGGAGGAGAGAGGGTACAACAAGGGTCTCCAACCTTTATTAGTGGAGGAGAGAGGGTACAACAAGGGTCGCCAACCTTTATTAGTGGAGGAGAGAGGGTACAACAAGGGTCGCCAACCTTTATTAGTGGAGGAGAGAGGGTACAACAAGGGTCTCCAACCTTTATTAGTGGAGGAGAGAGGGTACAACAAGGGTCTCCAACCTTTATTAGTGGAGGAGAGAGGGTACAACAAGGGTCTCCAACCTTTATTAGTGGAGGAGAGAGGGTACAACAAGGGTCTCCAACCTTTATTAGTGGAGGAGAGAGGGTACAACAAGGGTCGCCAAACTTTATTAGTGGAGGAGAGAGGGTACAACAAGGGTCGCCAACCTTTATTAGTGGAGGAGAGAGGGTACAACAAGGGTCTCCAACCTTTTCTAGCATTCAAATAGGCCCATTCTTTTGTTCTCCTCTCCCCTGCAACTCTTCCCCGGGTCCTTAGTGTAGAAGAGGAATTAGTGCACTATGTGTTCTGTCAATATACCTGGTAAAATAATGGTTGATAAACAAAGCTGTGATTTACCCCCCAAAAAAATTATGTTTTAGACTTTCCCAAATTATGTTCTCAGTTTTAGTTTTCCTGGTTTTAGATTTTTTTTCACTCTCAAAATTACAATTGTTCATAGAGAAACAACACAATTGGATTTTCTGAGTCAATGTCAATGCTTAAATCATTACAAGACCATTCTTTTTTAGGTGTGGAAGAAAACTAATACATATAGTTTTTTTGGTGTAAACCCTCTTTAATTGCGCATCCGGCCCTTTAATTTCACATCAACAATGCCTTCTAATGTGCCGGTCTAGCGATGGTTCTGTACTGCTGCTACTCATTTCATGGCAAAGTTTGCAAATAACAAATAATAGATACAAATGATATACTTCCTCATGATATACTTCCTCATGATAGACTTCCTCATGATATACTTCCTCATGATATACTTCCTCATGATATACTTCCTCATGATATACTTCCTCATGATAGACTTCCTCATGATATACTTCCTCATGATATACTTCCTCATGATATACTTCCTCATGATATACTTCCTCATGATAGACTTCCTCATGATATACTTCCTCATGATAGACTTCCTCATGATATACTTCCTCATGATATACTTCCTCATGATATACTTCCTCATGATATACTTCTGCCAAGGAAGCCTACTTTGCAGTTAACATTTAATTGAGAAGTTTTTTTTTTTTTTATGTCAACCCAAAAGACGGTTATCACATCAACTGGCTAAACACGGAGTGCTAGACAAATGCCTGCACCAGGCAAGACAAGGATATATTACTGGAAATTAATTGGCTGACATTGTGTTAGGTTTGGCATTTTAAGCCAATAGTGGTTAACCAGGGGTGGGATAATGTCAATGTAGGGTTGGTTAGATAGTAGCTGGGAGCTTGCTGTGTCTGATACTTGTGAGATTTGTTTGTCAGTTTGCAGTGGAACACGTGATAATTGCATGTACTTTCAGAATGTTTTGGCGAGCTACTCATAGGTGGTCTGTGAGTGGAGACACCTAGTGTAGAGGGACACAGCATTTGATTTGATTGTAGTTGCCAGTGATGGGCAGAATGTATTTTTGTAAATTATTTTGATCCAATCAGCTATGTAGCCTGTTGATTCCTTCATTTGAATGTATGTTTGTAAATTAATTCGATCCTGCTAGCTATGTAGCCTGTTGGTTCCTTCATTTGAATGTATGTTTGTAAAATTAATTCGATCCTGCTAGCTATGTAGCCTGTTGGTTCCTTCATTTGTATATATTACAGCTAGTGTATTAGCTAGAAGCTACCAAGCCATTTCAAGCTATCAATCAAGTTAGAGCAGCTTGTCTAACTATCTTAGCTGGAGAAGGCGCAGTGATGCCGAAACGTTGGTGATTTAACCAATAAATGACTGGGAGTTTATACATATGGAGTGTGTGACTCTCTTTGTTTTACAGCTTACAGTTTATTCCCCGTTAGTAAGCACCTCTACACAAAATAATGTTCTCTGGCTGTGGCCAGCTCATGCTCTATATTATACCTATTGTTTTAACATAGAATGGTTATGGCTCTAACATAGAATTAGAATGGTTAGGGCTCTAACATAGAATTAGAATGGTTATGGCTCTAACATAGAATTAGAATGGTTATGGCTCTAACATAGAATTAGAATGGTTAGGGCTCTAACATAGAATTAGAATGGTTATGGCTCTAACATAGAATTAGAATGGTTAGGGCTCTAACATAGAATTAGAATGATTATGGCTCTAACATAGAATTAGAATGGTTAGGGCTCTAACATAGAATTAGAATGGTTAGGGCTCTAACATAGAATTAGAATGGTTATGGCTCTAACATAGAATTAGAATGGTTAGGGCTCTAACATAGAATTAGAATGGTTAGGGCTCTAACATAGAATTAGAATGGTTAGGGCTCTAACATAGAATTAGAATGGTTATGGCTCTAACATAGAATTAGAATGGTTAGGGCTCTAACATAGAATTAGAATGATTATGGCTCTAACATAGAATTAGAATGGTTATGGCTCTAACATAGAATTAGAATGGTTAGGGCTCTAACATAGAATTAGAATGGTTATGGCTCTAACATAGAATTAGAATGGTTAGGACTCTAACATAGAATTAGAATGGTTAGGGCTCTAACATAGAATTAGAATGGTTAGGGCTCTAACATAGAATTAGAATGGTTAGGGCTCTAACATAGAATTAGAATGGTTAGGGCTCTAACATAGAATTAGAATGGTTAGGGCTCTAACATAGAATTACAATGATTATGGCTCTAACATAGAATTGGAATGATTATGGCTCTAACATAGAATTAGAATGGTTATGGCTCTAACATAGAATTAGAATGGTTATGGCTCTAACATAGAATTAGAATGGTTATGGCTCTAACATAGAATTAGAATGGTTAGGGCTCTAACATAGAATTAGAATGGTTAGGGCTCTAACATAGAATTAGAATGGTTATGGCTCTAACATAGAATTAGAATGATTATGGCTCTAACATAGAATTAGAATGGTTATGGCTCTAACATAGAATTAGAATGGTTATGGCTCTAACATAGAATTAGAATGGTTATGGCTCTAACATAGAATTAGAATGGTTAGGGCTCTAACATAGAATTAGAATGGTTATGGCTCTAACATAGAATTAGAATGATTATGGCTCTAACATAGAATTAGAATGGTTATGGCTCTAACATAGAATTAGAATGGTTATGGCTCTAACATAGAATTAGAATGGTTATGGCTCTAACATAGAATTAGAATGATTATGGCTCTAACATAGAATTAGAATGGTTAGGGCTCTAACATAGAATTAGAATGCTTATGGCTCTAACATAGAATTAGAATGATTATGGCTCTAACATAGAATTAGAATGGTTATGGCTCTAACATAGAATTAGAATGGTTATGGCTCTAACATAGAATTAGAATGGTTATGGCTCTAACATAGAATTAGAATGGTTAGGGCTCTAACATAGAATAGAATGATTATGGCTCTAACATAGAATTAGAATGATTATGGCTCTAACATAGAATTAGAATGGTTATGGCTCTAACATAGAATTAGAATGGTTATGGCTCTAACATAGAATTAGAATGGTTATGGCTCTAACATAGAATTAGAATAGTTATGGCTCTAACATATAATTAGAATGGTTATGGCTCTAACATAGAATAGAATGATTATGGCTCTAACATAGAATTAGAATGGTTAGGGCTCTAACATAGAATTAGAATGGTTATGGCTCTAACATAGAATTAGAATGGTTAGGGCTCTAACATAGAATTAGAATGGTTATGGCTCTAACATAGAATTAGAATGGTTAGGGCTCTAACATAGAATTAGAATAGTTAGGGCTCTAACATATAATTAGAATGGTTATGGCTCTAACATATAATTAGAATGGTTAGGGCTCTAACATAGAATTAGAATGGTTAGGGCTCTAACATAGAATTAGAATGGTTAGGGCTCTAACATAGAATTAGAATGGTTATGGCTCTAACATAGAATTAGAATGGTTAGGGCTCTAACATATAATTAGAATGATTATGGCTCTAACATAGAATTAGAATGGTTAGGGCTCTAACATAGAATTAGAATGATTAGGGCTCTAACATAGAATTAGAATGGTTAGGGCTCTAACATAGAATTAGAATGATTATGGCTCTAACATAGAATTAGAATGATTATGGCTCTAACATAGAATTAGAATGGTTAGGGCTCTAACATAGAATTATAATGATTATGGCTCTAACATAGAATTAGAATGGTTAGGGCTCTAACATAGAATTAGAATGGTTATGGCTCTAACATAGAATTAGAATGATTATGGCTCTAACATAGAATTAGAATGGTTATGGCTCTAACATAGAATTAGAATGATTATGGCTCTAACATATAATTAGAATGGTTATGGCTCTAACATAGAATTAGAATGGTTATGGCTCTAACATAGAATTAGAATGATTATGGCTCTAACATAGAATTAAAATGGTTAGGGCTCTAACATAGAATTAGAATGGTTATGGCTCTAACATAGAATTAGAATGATTATGGCTCTAACATAGAATTAGAATGGTTATGGCTCTAACATAGAATTAGAATGATTATGTCTCTAACATAGAATTAGAATGGTTATGGCTCTAACATAGAATTAGAATGGTTATGGCTCTAACATAGAATTAGAATGATTATGGCACTAACATAGAATTAGAATGGTTAGGGCTCTAACATAGAATTAGAATGGTTATGGCTCTAACATAGAATTAGAATGGTTATGGCTCTAACATAGAATTAGAATGATTATGGCTCTAACATATAATTAGAATGGTTATGGCTCTAACATAGAATTAGAATGATTATGGCTCTAACATAGAATTAGAATGGTTATGGCTCTAACATAGAATTAGAATGGTTATGGCTCTAACATAGAATTAGAATGATTATGGCTCTAACATAGAATTAGAATGGTTATGGCTCTAACATAGAATTAGAATGATTATGTCTCTAACATAGAATTAGAATGGTTATGGCTCTAACATAGAATTAGAATGGTTATGGCTCTAACATAGAATTAGAATGATTATGGCTCTAACATAGAATTAGAATGGTTAGGGCTCTAACATAGAATTAGAATGGTTATGGCTCTAACATAGAATTATAATGATTATGGCTCTAACATAGAATTAGAATGGTTATGGCTCTAACATAGAATTAGAATGGTTATGGCTCTAACATAGAATTAGAATGATTATGGCTCTAACATAGAATTAGAATGGTTAGGGCTCTAACATAGAATTAGAATGGTTAGGGCTCTAACATAGAATTAGAATGGTTATGGCTCTAACATAGAATTAGAATGGTTATGGCTCTAACATAGAATTAGAATGATTATGGCTCTAACATATAATTAGAATGGTTATGGCTCTAACATAGAATTAGAATGATTATAGCTCTAACATAGAATTAGAATGGTTATGGCTCTAACATAGAATTAGAATGGTTATGGCTCTAACATAGAATTAGAATGATTATGGCTCTAACATAGAATTAGAATGGTTATGGCTCTAACATAGAATTAGAATGGTTATGGCTCTAACATAGAATTAGAATGGTTATGGCTCTAACATAGAATTAGAATGATTATGGCTCTAACATATAATTAGAATGGTTAGGGCTCTAACATAGAATTAGAATGGTTAGGGCTCTAACATAGAATTAGAATGGTTATGGCTATAACATAGAATTAGAATGGTTAGGGCTCTAACATAGAATTAGAATGGTTAGGGCTCTAACATAGAATTAGAATGGTTATGGCTCTAACATAGAATTAGAATGTTTAGGGCTCTAACATAGAATTAGAATGGTTATGGCTCTAACATAGAATTAGAATGGTTATGGCTCTAACATAGAATTAGAATGATTATGGCTCTAACATATAATTAGAATGATTATGGCTCTAACATATAATTAGAATGGTTATGGCTCTAACATAGAATTAGAATGATTATAGCTCTAACATAGAATTAGAATGGTTATGGCTCTAACATAGAATTAGAATGGTTATGGCTCTAACATAGAATTAGAATGATTATGGCTCTAACATAGAATTAGAATGGTTATGGCTCTAACATAGAATTAGAATGGTTATGGCTCTAACATAGAATTAGAATGGTTATGGCTCTAACATAGAATTAGAATGATTATGGCTCTAACATATAATTAGAATGGTTAGGGCTCTAACATAGAATTAGAATGGTTAGGGCTCTAACATAGAATTAGAATGGTTATGGCTATAACATAGAATTAGAATGGTTAGGGCTCTAACATAGAATTAGAATGGTTATGGCTCTAACATAGAATTAGAATGGTTAGGGCTCTAACATAGAATTAGAATGGTTAGGGCTCTAACATAGAATTAGAATGGTTATGGCTCTAACATAGAATTAGAATGTTTAGGGCTCTAACATAGAATTAGAATGGTTATGGCTCTAACATAGAATTAGAATGGTTATGGCTCTAACATAGAATTAGAATGATTATGGCTCTAACATATAATTAGAATGGTTAGGGCTCTAACATAGAATTAGAATGGTTAGGGCTCTAACATAGAATTAGAATGGTTAGGGCTCTAACATAGAATTAGAATGGTTATGGCTCTAACATAGAATTAGAATGGTTATGGCTCTAACATAGAATTAGAATGATTATGGCTCTAACATATAATTAGAATGGTTATGGCTCTAACATAGAATTAGAATGATTATGGCTCTAACATAGAATTAGAATGGTTATGGCTCTAACATAGAATTAGAATGGTTATGGCTCTAACATAGAATTAGAATGATTATGGCTCTAACATAGAATTAGAATGGTTATGGCTCTAACATAGAATTAGAATGATTATGTCTCTAACATAGAATTAGAATGGTTATGGCTCTAACATAGAATTAGAATGGTTATGGCTCTAACATAGAATTAGAATGATTATGGCTCTAACATAGAATTAGAATGGTTAGGGCTCTAACATAGAATTAGAATGGTTATGGCTCTAACATAGAATTATAATGATTATGGCTCTAACATAGAATTAGAATGGTTATGGCTCTAACATAGAATTAGAATGGTTATGGCTCTAACATAGAATTAGAATGATTATGGCTCTAACATAGAATTAGAATGGTTAGGGCTCTAACATAGAATTAAAATGGTTAGGGCTCTAACATAGAATTAGAATGGTTATGGCTCTAACATAGAATTAGAATGGTTATGGCTCTAACATAGAATTATAATGATTATGGCTCTAACATATAATTAGAATGGTTATGGCTCTAACATAGAATTAGAATGATTATAGCTCTAACATAGAATTAGAATGGTTATGGCTCTAACATAGAATTAGAATGGTTATGGCTCTAACATAGAATTAGAATGATTATGGCTCTAACATAGAATTAGAATGGTTATGGCTCTAACATAGAATTAGAATGGTTATGGCTCTAACATAGAATTAGAATGGTTATGGCTCTAACATAGAATTAGAATGATTATGGCTCTAACATATAATTAGAATGGTTAGGGCTCTAACATAGAATTAGAATGGTTAGGGCTCTAACATAGAATTAGAATGGTTATGGCTATAACATAGAATTAGAATGGCTATGGCTCTAACATAGAATTAGAATGGTTAGGGCTCTAACATAGAATTAGAATGGTTATGGCTCTAACATAGAATTAGAATGATTATGGCTCTAACATATAATTAGAATGGTTAGGGCTCTAACATAGAATTAGAATGGTTAGGGCTCTAACATAGAATTAGAATGGTTATGGCTCTAACATAGAATTAGAATGGTTAGGGCTCTAACATAGAATTAGAATGGTTAGGGCTCTAACATAGAATTAGAATGGTTATGGCTCTAACATAGAATTAGAATGTTTAGGGCTCTAACATAGAATTAGAATGGTTATGGCTCTAACATAGAATTAGAATGGTTATGGCTCTAACATAGAATTAGAATGGTTATGGCTCTAACATAGAATTAGAATGGTTATGGCTCTAACATAGAATTAGAAAGATTATGGCTCTAACATAGAATTAGAATGGTTAGGGCTCTAACATAGAATTAGAATGGTTAGGGCTCTAACATAGAATTAGAATGGTTATGGCTCTAACATAGAATCAGAATGGTTATGGCTCTAACATAGAATTAGAATGATTATGGCTCTAACATATAATTAGAATGGTTATGGCTCTAACATAGAATTAGAATGATTATGGCTCTAACATAGAATTAGAATGGTTATGGCTCTAACATAGAATTAGAATGGTTATGGCTCTAACATAGAATTAGAATGATTATGGCTCTAACATAGAATTAGAATGGTTATGGCTCTAACATAGAATTAGAATGATTATGTCTCTAACATATAATTAGAATGGTTATGGCTCTAACATAGAATTAGAATGGTTATGGCTCTAACATAGAATTAGAATGATTATGGCTCTAACATAGAATTAGAATGGTTAGGGCTCTAACATAGAATTAGAATGGTTATGGCTCTAACATAGAATTATAATGATTATGGCTCTAACATAGAATTAGAATGGTTATGGCTCTAACATAGAATTAGAATGGTTATGGCTCTAACATAGAATTAGAATGATTATGGCTCTAACATAGAATTAGAATGGTTAGGGCTCTAACATAGAATTAGAATGGTTAGGGCTCTAACATAGAATTAGAATGGTTATGGCTCTAACATAGAATTAGAATGGTTATGGCTCTAACATAGAATTAGAATGATTATGGCTCTAACATATAATTAGAATGGTTATGGCTCTAACATAGAATTAGAATGATTATAGCTCTAACATAGAATTAGAATGGTTATGGCTCTAACATAGAATTAGAATGGTTATGGCTCTAACATAGAATTAGAATGGTTATGGCTCTAACATAGAATTAGAATGATTATGGCTCTAACATATAATTAGAATGGTTATGGCTCTAACATAGAATTAGAATGATTATGGCTCTAACATAGAATTAGAATGGTTATGGCTCTAACATAGAATTAGAATGGTTATGGCTCTAACATAGAATTAGAATGATTATGGCTCTAACATAGAATTAGAATGGTTATGGCTCTAACATAGAATTAGAATGATTATGTCTCTAACATAGAATTAGAATGGTTATGGCTCTAACATAGAATTAGAATGGTTATGGCTCTAACATAGAATTAGAATGATTATGGCTCTAACATAGAATTAGAATGGTTAGGGCTCTAACATAGAATTAGAATGGTTATGGCTCTAACATAGAATTAGAATGGTTAGGGCTCTAACATAGAATTAGAATGGTTAGGGCTCTAACATAGAATTAGAATGGTTATGGCTCTAACATAGAATTAGAATGGTTATGGCTCTAACATAGAATTAGAATGATTATGGCTCTAACATATAATTAGAATGGTTATGGCTCTAACATAGAATTAGAATGATTATAGCTCTAACATAGAATTAGAATGGTTATGGCTCTAACATAGAATTAGAATGGTTATGGCTCTAACATAGAATTAGAATGATTATGGCTCTAACATAGAATTAGAATGGTTATGGCTCTAACATAGAATTAGAATGGTTATGGCTCTAACATAGAATTAGAATGGTTATGGCTCTAACATAGAATTAGAATGATTATGGCTCTAACATATAATTAGAATGGTTAGGGCTCTAACATAGAATTAGAATGGTTAGGGCTCTAACATAGAATTAGAATGGTTATGGCTATAACATAGAATTAGAATGGCTATGGCTCTAACATAGAATTAGAATGGTTAGGGCTCTAACATAGAATTAGAATGGTTAGGGCTCTAACATAGAATTAGAATGGTTATGGCTCTAACATAGAATTAGAATGGTTAGGGCTCTAACATAGAATTAGAATGGTTATGGCTCTAACATAGAATTAGAATGGTTATGGCTCTAACATAGAATTAGAATGGTTATGGCTCTAACATAGAATTAGAATGGTTATGGCTCTAACATAGAATTAGAATGATTATGGCTCTAACATAGAATTAGAATGGTTATGGCTCTAACATAGAATTAGAATGATTATGGCTCTAACATATAATTAGAATGGTTATGGCTCTAACATAGAATTAGAATGATTATGGCTCTAACATAGAATTAGAATGGTTATGGCTCTAACATAGAATTAGAATGGTTATGGCTCTAACATAGAATTAGAATGATTATGGCTCTAACATAGAATTAGAATGGTTATGGCTCTAACATAGAATTAGAATGGTTATGGCTCTAACATAGAATTAGAATGGTTATGGCTCTAACATAGAATTAGAATGATTATGGCTCTAACATATAATTAGAATGGTTAGGGCTCTAACATAGAATTAGAATGGTTAGGGCTCTAACATAGAATTAGAATGGTTATGGCTATAACATAGAATTAGAATGGTTATGGCTCTAACATAGAATTAGAATGGTTAGGGCTCTAACATAGAATTAGAATGGTTAGGGCTCTAACATAGAATTAGAATGGTTATGGCTCTAACATAGAATTAGAATGGTTAGGGCTCTAACATAGAATTAGAATGGTTATGGCTCTAACATATAATTAGAATGATTATGGCTCTAACATAGAATTAGAATGGTTAGGGCTCTAACATAGAATTAGAATGGTTATGGCTCTAACATAGAATTAGAATGGTTAGGGCTCTAACATAGAATTAGAATGGTTATGGCTCTAACATAGAATTAGAATGGTTATGGCTCTAACATAGAATTAGAATGGTTAGGGCTCTAACATAGAATTAGAATGGTTATGGCTCTAACATAGAATTAGAATGATTATGGCTCTAACATAGAATTAGAATGATTATGGCTCTAACATAGAATTAGAATGGTTATGGCTCTAACATATAATTAGAATGGTTATGGCTCTAGATTGCAGGAAAAGCAAATTCTCCAACTTCCAGACATGGCCTAATCCTCTATGGGCCTCCCCGCACCATTCCATCATGAGCCCCCTCAAAGATAATGGCTGCATGACGTCCCTGTGTGTGTGTGTGTGTGTGTGTGTGTGTGTGTGTGTGTGTGTGTGTGTGTGTGTGTGTGTGTGTGTGCAACCCTGACTGTGCTGTGCTGATGATGCTAGCATGGCATTAGAAGTTAAAGATAGCTAGTTGACCAGGCAGCAACGCTCTTTGTTTTGGTGAGCTGTGCTTTTCTCCTCTGACTGGTTGCACTTTATGTTGAAATATTGATGACTCTCCTAGACTCTGTCAAGCTGCAGAGGCTGTCATGTTAATGTTGATGACTCTCCTAGACTCTGTCAAGCTGCAGAGGCTGTCATGTTAATGTTGATGACTCTCCTAGACTCTGTCAAGCTGCAGAGGCTGTCATGTTAATGTTGATGACTCTCCTAGACTCTGTCAAGCTGCAGAGGCTGTCATGTTAATGTTGATGACTCTCCTAGACTCTGTCAAGCTGCAGAGGCTGTCATGTTAATGTTGATGACTCTCCTAGACTCTGTCAAGCTGCAGAGGCTGTCATGTTAATGTTGATGACTCTCCTAGACTCTGTCAAGCTGCAGAGGCTGTCATGTTAATGTTGATGACTCTCCTAGACTCTGTCAAACTGCAGAGGCTGTAATGTTAATGTTGATGACTCTGTCAAGCTGCAGAGGCTGTCATGTTAATGTTGATGACTCTCTCAAGCTGCAGAGGCTGTCATGTTAATGTTGATGACTCTCCTAGACTCTGTCAAGCTGCAGAGGCTGTAATGTTAATGTTGATGACTCTCCTAGACTCTGTCAAGCTGCAGAGGCTGTCATGTTAATGTTGATGACTCTCCTAGACTCTCTCAAGCTGCAGAGGCTGTAATGTTAATGTTGATGACTCTGTCAAGCTGCAGAGGCTGTCATGTTAATGTTGATGACTCTCTCAAGCTGCAGAGGCTGTCATGTTAATGTTGATGACTCTCTCAAGCTGCAGAGGCTGTAATGTTGATTATGATGACATTAGCATTGTAAATGACTCCAGATAGAAGAGAATGGAAAACAATGGCAATGTAAATCAGTCTGATTTGTGTTGTTATGGTAATATTATTGAGCGCTGCATTAGTAAGGTTCTGTGTGTGTGTGCGTACGTACGTACACCTATCCCATCCTTTCAGATCCACACAAGTGCCTCAGCACTAGGGTTCAATTTTGAATTGGGCAGTTGTGCTAGTGTTTGTGTTAGCATCCACTAAATCAGCCTAGCGTGCTCCTCTGGAGGGTTCTTCTGAATTAGCTTGCTAATCCGTTAGTATTGAGGGCTCTTCTAAATTAGCCTAGGGTGCTAACAGCTCTGCAGGCCCTTTCACATGGTACACTATGTATTTACTGTCATTGGATGGAGGAATATTCCACATGCTATTATAGCTGAATTATCCACTGCCACTCGTCTGACATCCAGACAAGTTGGTGAATACAGTTCAACTCAATGTGATATCTCAGGGAATTTAATTTGCTTTTCACAAATGTTTATGATAATGTGAGGATCTTTAAATGGTAGAATGGTACATATGTGAAAACTGATGCAATATGAAGTACATTATTTAGAAAGGGTTCTAACAGTTGAAACTGTGCTATGGTTTAGGAATGGCCAAGCTGTCTTCTGAAATGGACTACATTTGTTTTTCATTTGTCTGGTTTTTCAGTTACATATCGTCCAAGTAAAACAGAGTAGATGTCGGAACATTCTTGTTGGTTGCTGCCTGGAGTCTCTTGCGGTGCACTCTCTCTGAATTGGAATGTTTTTGTTTCCATGCCTGCTTGTCTTATAGAAACTGTGTGTGTGTGTGTGCGTGTGTGTGTGTGTGTGTGCGTGCGTGTCAGGGTTATGCTCAATTCGAATTGAAAGCAGTCAATTCAGGAAGTAAACTGAAATTCAAATTCAATGATTGAAAAAAGGGCATCTATTTTCAATGACGTCTCAATAAACTGAAAAGGAGAAGCTATTTATGTTAAACATTTTAAATTTGAATCACTTCCTGAATTGACTGCCTTTATTTCGAATTGAGGCACAAGCTGTGCCACTAGAGATCCTGGTTTGAATCCAGGCTCTGTTGTAGCCGGCCGTGACCGGGAGACCCATGGGGTGGTGCACAGGGTAGGGGAGGGAATGGCTGGCAGGGATGTAGCTCAGTTGGTAGAGCATGTCATGGTTTGATTCCCATGGGGGGGGGGGGGGGGTATGAAAAATAAATAATGTATGCACTCACTAACTGCAAGTTGCTCTGGATAAGAGTGTGTGTGTGTGTGTGTGTGTGTGTGTGTGTGTGTGTGTGTGTGTGTGTGTGTGTGTGTTCTTGCATATACTATTTACTGTTGTTAGGAACCCAATAACTACGGATATTGTTGCACTCGTTATGTCTAAGGGTCCTAGGCCTAGCTAAGTGGTCTGTAACCTGATTGGATGTGTGCCTTAATACGAGAAGTAAGCGTATGTGAACAGGTATTTTATTAGGATCTGTTGCAAAAGCAGCAGCTACTCTTCCTGGGGTCCACACAGAACATGAAACATGACATAATACAGAACATTAATAGACAGAACTAAAAGGCACACGTAGCCTACATAACTACCCTCCACAGTAAATAGTGGTCCTCTGTAGCTCAGCTGGTAGAGCACGGCGCTTGTAATGCCGAGGTAGTGGGTTCGATCCCCGGGACCACCCATACACAAAAATGTATGCACGCATGACTGTAAGTCGCTTTGGATAAAAGCGTCTGCTAAATGACATAAAAATAGCAATACAAACTATCTAGGTCAAATAGGGGAGAGGTGTTGTGCCGTGAGGTGTTGCTTTATCTGTTTTTTGAAACCAGGTTTGCTGTTTATTTGAGCAATATGAGATGGAACGGAGTTCCATGCAATAATGGCTCTATATAATACTGTACGCTTTCTTGAATTTGTTCTGGATGTGGGGACTATGAAAAGACCCCTGGTGGCATGTCTGGTGGGGTAAGTGTTTGTGTCAGAGCTGTGTGTAAGTTGACTATGCAAACAATTTAGGATTTTCAACACATTGTTTCTTATAAAAAGAATTGATGCAGTCAGTCTCTCCTTGACTGCATGTACCATTACCTTGGTCCAGGGCCAGCTCTGTCTCTTGAACTCGTGGTCAGCCAGTCCAAGTGGATTTGTATTGGTTCAGATGGTGAGGAAACATTAATATGTACAAAAAGGAAACATACCAAAGGCCCAAAATAAAGACTCAAAACTAAACCAAAGGCTTCAACTTAACCCTTTGAGTTAACCCTGTAACCACATGGAATTAATGGGTCAAAAATCAACATTCATCCAATTATGGCAAATTCCAAAGGGAAACTATGAGATCAGGTTTATCATAAACCAGTCAGGTCTGTGTGACTGCTCCTAACCCTGTTATTTTCTGGGGGTGTTAAACATGTGAGTACTGAACGCAACTCTGTTTATTACAATGTTGCTTAGTTAGTTTCAGTTGATCTGTGACTACTGAACGCACACCTCAGTCATACTCTTTACTTTAAAAAAAAAGACTTATGTCTAAAATACGAACAAGAATGAACTGGATGTGTGAGAGAGACATTTAGGAGGAAAGAAAAACGGAATGAAAACATGTCAGCACTACAACATTAAATAGTAATAACACAGAATGAATGTCAGCATGTTTAGAGTGGCATTTGGCTGAACCGACAAATCTGAACGATTCTACTGAAAGTGGAGAGTGAAAGGAGAGAAACCTGACAATTAAAAGCGGCCCAAGTCTCTCTCACTCACTCACACACACACACACACACACACACGCACACACACACACACACACACACACACACACACACACACACACACACACACACTCACGCACACACGCACACACACACAGACCATAATCTAGTAGAATAGGCTTTTCTCCCAACCACAGCCCTCTGCATGCAAAATATGCTATTTCTGCACTGTGACCAAACTCAGGAGCTTTTCTCGGCATGGCTGTGTGTGTGTGTGTGTGTGTGTGTGTGTGTGTGTGTGTGTGTTTGATGAGAGAAAGAGAGATATTTCACTTGCTTTGGCAATGTAAACATATGTTTCCCATGCCAATAAAGAGAGAGATCAGGTCATGAGCAAGTCATGAGCAGATGAGCTCCTGAATCTTTTAGCATTTTTCTACAAAAAGATAGATTTAGAGTTGGATAAACATGGATATTTATACAGGATACTACCCTCCACAACATAACATTCACTCCAAATCAAAACTCCAAACCTACAACCTGATTCTGGACAAAATTACCTGGAAGGATTCTGGAAGGATACCACAGCGGGACAGACAGGATCCACCAACCCATCAGACTCTCCATCCTGGCACCACCCTCTGTCAGCCCCCCGGATAGCTCTCCTGACAACACCCCCACACCCAATGAGGACACACAAAAGCCAGAGATTGTGCACCTCATTGACAGGAACATTTGACATATGGTTAGAAATAAGGTAATTATCTCAACAGAGAAAAATGTCCTCATGTGTGCTACCTATATCCCCCCAATAGAATCCCCATATTTTAATGAAGACAGCTTCACATCCTAGAGGGGGAGATCAACCATTTCCAGGCCCAGGGACATGTACTAGTCTGTGGTGATCTAAATGCCAGAACGGGACAAGAACCTGACACCCTCAGCACACAGGGGGACAAACACCTACCTGGAGGTGACAGCATTCCCTCCCCCATATGCCCCCCTAGGCACAACTACGACAACATAACCAACAAAAACAGGTCACAACTCCTGCAGCTCTGTCGCACGCTTGGTATGTACCTAGTCAATGGTAGGATTCGAGGGGACTCCTATGGTAGGTACACCTATAGCTCATCTTTTGGCAGTAGTACTGTAGATACTGCTTTATCACTGACCTCAACCCAGAGTCTCTCAGGGCGTTCACAGTCAGCCCACTGACATCCCTATCAGATCACAGCAAAATCACATCCTACTTGAACAGAGCAATACTCAATCATGAGGCATCAAAGCCGAACAAACTGCATACTATTAAGAAATGCTATCGATGCTAGGAAAGTAGTGTAGAAACCTACCAAAAAACAGTACAGAAATACACTACGTAAAAAGAAGGAAAAGCACGTCAGAAATCAACTCAATGTAATTGAAGAATCCATCAAATCTAACCACTTTTGGGAAAATTGGAACACACTAAACAAACAACAACACGAAGAGTTATCTATCCAAAATGGAGATGTATGGATAAACCACTTCTCTAATCTTTTTGGCACTATAACAAAGAACAAACTGCAAAAAAATATACATGATCAAATCAAAATATTTGAATCAACTATTAAATACTACCAGAACCCACTGGATTCTCCAATTACATTGAATGAACTACAGGATAAAATACAAACCCTCCAACCCAAAATGGCCTGTAGTGTTGATGATATCCTAAATTAAATGATAAAATATACAGATCACAAATTCCAATTGGCTATTTAAACTCTTTAACATCATCCTCAGCTCTGGCATTTTCCCCAATATTTGGAACCAAGGACTGATCACCCCAATCCACAAAAGTGGAGACAAATTTGACCCCAATAACTACCATGGGATATGCGTCAACAGAAACCTTGGGAAAATCCTCTGCATTATCATTAACATCAGACTCGTACATTTCCTCAGTGAAAACAATGTACTGAACAAATGTGAAATTGGATTTTCACCAAATTACAGTACGACAGACCACGTAGACACCCTGCACACCCTTATTGACAACCAAACAAAAGAAAAGCTCATGCTTTGTTGATTTCAAAAATACTTTTGACTCAATTTGGCACGAGGGTCTGCTATACAAATTGATGGAAAGTGATGTTGGAGAAAAACATACAGCATTATAAAATCTATGTACACAAACAACAAGTGCACAGTTAAAATTGGCAAAAAAAACACAGATGTCTTTCCTCAGGGCTGTGGGGTGAGACAGGGATGCAGCTTAAGCCCCACCTTCTTCAACATATATATACACTACCAGTCAAAAGTTTGGACACACCTACTCATTCAAGGGTTTTTCTTAATTTTTACTATTTTCTACATTGTATAATAATAGTGAAGACATCAAAACTATGAAATAACACATATGGAATCATGTAGTAACCAAAAAAGTGTTAAACAAATCAAAATATATTTGATATTTGAGATTCTTCAAATAGCCACCCTTTGCCTTGATGACAGCTTTGCACACTCATGGCATTCTCTCAACCAGCTTCATGAGGTAGTCACCTGGAATGCATTTCAATTAACAGGTGTGCCTTGTTAAAAGTTAATTTGTGGAATGTATTTCCGTCTTAATGCATTTGAGCCAATCAGTTGTGTTGTGACAAGGTAGTGGGGTATACAGAAGATAGCCCTATTTGGTAAAATACCAAGTCCATATTATGGCAAGAACAGCTCAAATAAGCAAAGAGAAACGACAGTCCATCATTACTTTAAGACATGAAGGTCAGTCAATACGGAACATTTCAAGAACTGAACGTTTCTTCAAGTGCAGTCACAAAAACCATCACACTCTATGCTGAAACTGGCTCTCATGAGGACCGCCACAGGAATGGAAGACCCAGAGTTACCTCTGCTGCAGAGGATAAGTTCATTAGAGTTACCAGCCTCAGAAATTGCACCCCAAATAAATGCTTCACAGAGTTCAAGTAACAGACACATCTGAACATCAACTGTTCAGAGGGAACCGTGTGAATCAGGCCTTCATGGTCGAATTGCTGCAAAGAAACCACTACTAAAGGACACCAATAAGAAGAAGAGACATGCTTGGGCCAAGAAACACGATCAGTGGACATTAGACCGGTGGAAATTTGTCCTATGGTCTGGAGTCCAAATTGAAGATTTTTGGTTCAAACCGCTGTGTCTTTGTGAAATGCGGTGTGGGTGAACGGATGATCTCCCCATGTGTAGTTCCCACCGTAAAGCATGAAGGAGGAGGTGTTCTGGTGTGGGGGTGCTTTGCTAGTGACACTCTCTGTGATTTATTTAGAATTCAAGGCACACTTAACCAGCATGGCTACCACAGCATTCTGCAGCGATACGCCATCCCATCTGGTTTGGGCTTAGTGGGACTATAATTTGTTTTTCAACAGGACAATGACCCAACACACCTCCAGGCTGTGTAAGGGCTATTTTACCAAGAAGGAGAGTGACGGAGTGCTGCATCAGATGACCTGTCCTCCACAATCCCCTGACCTCAACCCAATTGAGATGCTTTGGGATGAGTCGGACCGCAGAGTGAAGGAAAAGCAGCCAACAAGTGCTCAGCATATGTGGGAACTCCTTCGAGACTGTTGGAAAAGCATTCCAGGAGAAGCTGGTGGAGAGAATGCCAAGAGCGTGCAAAGCTGTCTTCAAGGCAAAGGGTGGTTATTTGAAGAATCTCACATATAAAATATATTTTGATTTGTTAAACACTTTTTTAGTTATTACATGATTCCATATGTGTTATTTCATTGTTTTGATGTATTCACTATTATTCTACAATGTAGGAAATAGTAAAAATAAAGAAAAAACCTTGAATGAGTAGGTGTTTCCAAACTTTTGACTTGTACTGTATATCAATGAATTGACAAGGGGTCTAGAACAGTCTGCAGCACCCGGCCTCACCCTACTAGACTCTGAAGTCAAACTGTTTGCTGATGATCTGGTGCAGATCATCTGTTTATTTCCCTTTTGTTTATTGTCTATTTCACTTACTTTGGCAACATACACTGAGAACACCTTCCTAATATTGAGTTGCACCCCCTTTTTGCCTCAGAACAGCCTCAATTCATCGGGGCATGAACTCTACAAGATGTCGAAAGCATTCCACAGGGATGCTGGCCCATGTTGACTCCAATGCTTCCCACAGTTGTGTCAAGTTGGCTGGATGTCCTTTGGCTGGTGGAACATTCTTGATACACACAGGCAACTGTTGAGTGTGAAAAACCCAGCAGCGTTACAGTTCTTGACACAAACCGGTGCACCTGACACCTACTACCATACCCCGTTCAAAGGCACTTAAGTATTTTGTTTTGCCCATTCACCCTCTGATTGGCACACATACACAATCCATGTCTCAATTGTCGCAAGGCTTAAAAATCCTTCTTTAACCTGTCTCCTCCCCTTCATCTACACTGATTGAAGTGAATTTAAGAAGTGACATCAATAAGGGATCATAGCTTTCACCTGGATTCACCATGTCATGAAAAGAGCAGGTGTTCTTCATCTTTGAGAGAGAGAGAGAGAGAGAGAGAGAGAGAGAGAGAGAGAGAGAGAGAGAGAGAGAGAGAGAGAGAGAGAGAGAGAAAAAAATACATTCCAGTTGTGTTCGGTTATTCTCTCCTCAGCCTGTTTCTCCGTTCAGACATGAATAACACTACATGCTTCCAATACAAAACATCTTTATTCATTGTTGTCTAACCAAAACTGAACTGTGTTTGGTGTGTAGGTGGATGGATGGGGCTCAGTGATGGTGATCTAATGATTGTATTAAAACTCTGAACTGTGGTAACAGAGAAGGGGGGAATAGGGGGAGGAGAGGAGGAGAGGGGGTAGGTGGAGAACAGGGGGAGAGGAGGAGGAGCAGAAGAGGGGTGTGTGTTAGCGAGGGGTGTGTGTTAGCGAGGGGTGTGTGTTAGCGAGGGGTGTGTGTTAGCGAGGGGTGTGTGTTAGCGAGGGGTGTGTGTTAGCGAGGGGTGTGTGTTAGCGAGGGGTGTGTGTCAGCGAGGGGTGTGTGTTAGCGAGGGGTGTGTGTTAGCGAGGGGTGTGTAGCTTTGTAAACATTTCCACATCAGCGGCGGCTGATAGCAGCAGGTTGAGCGGGAAGATAAAGCAACTGTTTCACTAGATTAAGGAGCGCAGACATACCACTGTCATCTTAGCAGACAACGGCTGTGTGTGTGTGTGTGTGTGTGTGTGTGTGTGTGTGTGTGTGTGTGTGTGTGTGTGTATCACATGGATTATTTATAATGGGGGAGACAAATGCAATTCCAAGCCAGTACAGTATTAGCATAAATGATGCCTTCAGCAGATGGAAATGAAATAAATAAGACTAAATCAGAATGCTGCCAACAGAAACATGTTGTAGAGGAACAACAACAGGCTGGTGCAATAATAGGGTGGTAAATTTTATAGGGACTGTTCTCACACACACACACACACACACACACACACACACACACACACGTGCACATGCACTAACACACAACACACGCATACACACAAAATAGAGTGAGAGAGTGAGAGAGAGAGAGAGAGAGAGAGAGAGAGAGAGAGAGAGAGAGAGAGAGAGAGAGAGAGAGAGAGAGAGAGAGAGAGAGAGAGAGAGAGAGGCAGAGAGAGAGAGAGAGAGAGAGAGAGAGTGAGAGACAGAGAGAGAGAGAGAGAGAGAGAGAGAGAGAGAGAGAGAGAGAGAGAGAGAGTGAGACTGTGTGTGTGTCTCTCCTTCCTGCAGTGAGAAGCACCAGATGTATTCTGCATGGCTGTTAGGTGAGATTTTAGATGTAGAGAAGAGATGTGTTATCCATTCTCCACACACACCTTAAAGCTCACTGGGTGAGAAGTTTGCAAAGCCGAACCACCCATGTGTTCTGTGCCTGGAAGCTCTTCAACCCTTCTCTAATCCCAGTTAGTAGAATAGTGCCACGCTGTGTTTCCTTCGATCAGAACTGATCTCACGAACACAGAAAAGCCTGTCCACACATTACTTACATCAGTGTAACCCCAACCGGGGGTACGCAGTCCAGGGGTACATGGGAATTTTTTTTTAAATGTGAGAGAAAAAAGTATGTACACTACCAGTCAAAAGTTTTAGAACACCTACTCATTCAAGGGTTTTTCTTTCTTTTTACTATTTTCTACATTGTAGAATAATAGTGAAGACATCAAAACTATGAAATAACACATATGGAATCATCTAGTAACCAGCAAAGTGTTAAACAAATCCAAATATATTTATATTTGAGATTCTTCAAATAGACTCCGTTTGCCTTGATGACAGCTTTGCACACTCTTGGCATTCTCTAAACCAGCTTCAAACGGCGGTTTGAACCAAAAATCTCAAATTTAGACTCCAGACCAAAGGACACATTTCCACCGGTCTAATGTCCATTGCTCGTGTTTCTTGGCGCAAGCAGGTCTCTTCTTCTTATTGGTGTCCTTTAGTAGTGGTTTCTTTCCAGGAATTCGACCATGAAGGCCTGATTCACGCAGTCTCCTCTGAACAGTTCTGGGGCGGCAGGTAGCTTAGTGGTTAAGAGCGTTGTGCCAGTAACCGAAAGGTCGCTGGTTCTAATCCCCGAGCCGACTAGGTGAAAAATCTGTTGATGTGCCCTTGAGTAAGGCACTTAATCCTAATTGCTCATGTAAGTCGCTCTGGATAAGAGCGTCAGCTAAATGACGTAAATGTAACAGTTAATGTTGAGATGTGTCTGTGACTTGAACTCTGTGAAGCTTTTATTTGGGCTGCAATTTCTGAGGCTGGTAACTCTAATGAACTTATCCTCTGCAGCAGAGGTAACTCTGGGTCTTCCATTCCTGTGGCGGTCCTCATGAGAGCCAGTTTCATCATAGCGCTTGATGGTTTTTGCGACTGCACTTGAAGAAACGTTCAAAGTTCTTGACATTTTCCGTATTGACTGACCTTCATGTCTTAAAGTAATGATGGACTGTCGTTTCTCTTTGCTTATTTGAGCTGTTCTTGCCATAATATGGACTTGGTATTTTACCAAATAGGGCTACCTTCTGTATACCCCCCTACCTTGTCACAACACAACTGATTGGCTCAAACGCATTAAGAAGGAAAGAAATTCCACACCTGTTAATTGAAATGCATTCCAGGTGACTACCTCATGAAGCTGGTTGAGAGATATTGCCAAGAGTGTGCAAAGCTGTCATCAAGGCAATGGGTGGCTATTTGAAGAATCTCAAATATAAAATATATTTTGATTTGTTTAACACTTTTTTGGGTACTACATGATTCCATATGTATTATTTCATAGTTTTGATGTAGTTACAATGTAGAAAATAGTAAAAAAATAATAAAGAAAAACCTTTGAATGAGTAGGTGTTCTAAAGCTTTTGACCATTAGTGTATATATATAGTGCATTCGGAAAGTATTCAGACCCTTTGAATTTTTCACATTTTGTTACGTTACAGCCTTATTCTAAAATTGATTAAATAAAACATGTTCCTCATCAATCTACCCACAATACCCAATAATAACAAAGCGAAAACAGATTTTTAGAAATTTTAGCAAATGTATTAAAAATAAAAAACATAAATACCTTATTTACATAAGTATTCAGACCCTTTTTAATTTTATTTTTTTATTTTTTTACGGGGTAGATCAGCTTTAATATTGCAGATCGATTGTAATTGTCTGCATCACTTCCAATCCCGAATATGTTTTTTTTTCTTACAAATATATATATATATATATATATATATATATATATATATACACACACACATACACATACATATAAATACATACATATATATACATATCCTTTAAAAATATATATTTCCCTTTATTACTTTCCAACCCCACCACCCCTTCCCTAATTGGAGTAAACTAGTGAACAACAATGCTTAGGCCTCTATTTCCAGCTTATATACATTTTATGGACACAGTCAATTTTACAATAATTCTATTTTGTTTGTTTTTACTCCTGAACTTCCTCTACCCTCAACCTCTCCGATCATTTTCTTGATGTCCATCTGGTTTGCTTCTATATGCCATATCCTTCTAACTGTGCTCTTTCACAAAAGCTCTCAACCTATAACCTATATACTTATTATGGACACAGTATGCTTTACATTAGTTATCTTGTTGTTATTAGTTGTTGTTAGTTTTTATTAGTCCCATCCCAACTACATTCAACACCACCCATCTATCTCTTAACACCATCCACATTGGATTTCTATTTGCCATATATTTTTCAACTGTACTGTGATGTACTGTGATGGGGTATTGTGGGTAGATTACAAAAGTTCTGAACCCTTCTATTATCATTGTTTCTACAGATTGTAAATTGAAAATAAAGATTTTTGCTAAAGGTATTATTATATTATTGATCGGTATACTAGTGGTGACATTGATACAAGCTACTAGTGGTGACATTGACTGTACAGGATACTAGTGGTGACATTGATACAGGATGCTAGTGGTGACATTGATACAGGATACTAGTGGTGACATTGACTGTACATGATACTAGTGGTGACATTGATACAGGATACTAGTGGTGACATTGACTGTAGAGGACACTAGTGGTGACATTGACTGTTCAGAATACTAGTGGTGACATTGATACAGGATACTAGTAGTGACATTGATACAGGATGCTAGTGGTGACATTGATACAGGATACTAGTGGTGACATTGATACAGGATAATAGTGGTGATATTGATACAGGATGCTAGTGGTGACATTGATACAGGATACTAGTGGTGACATTGATACAGGATAATAGTGGTGATATTGATACAGGATGCTAGTGGTGACATTGATGTACAGGATACTAGTGGTGACATTGATACAGGCAACTAGTGGTGACATTGACTGTACATGATACTAGTGGTGACATTGACTGTACATTATACTAGTGGTGACATTGACTGTACAGGATACTAGTGGTGACATTGATACAGGTAACTAGTGGTGACATTGACTGTACATTATACTAGTGGTGACATTGACTGTACATGATACTAGTGGAGACATTGACTGTACAGGACACTAGTGGTGACATTGACTGTATATTATACTAGTGGTGACATTGACTGTACAGGATACTAGTAGTGACATTGACTGTACAGGATACTAGTGGTGACATTGATACAGGATGCTAGTGGTGACATTGATACAGGCTACTAGTGGTGACATTGACTGTACAGGACACTAGTGGTGACATTGACTGTACAGGATACTAGTGGTGACATTGATACAGGATACTAGTTGTGACATTGACTGTACAAGACACTAGTGGTGACATTGACTGTACAGGATACTAGTGGTGACATTGATACAGGATACTAGTGGTGACATTGATACAGGATAATAGTGGTGATATTGATACAGGATGCTAGTGGTGACATTGATGTACAGGATACTAGTGGTGACATTGATACAGGCAACTAGTGGTGACATTGACTGTACAGGATACTAGTGGTGACATTGACTGTAGAGGAAACTAGTGGTGACATTGATGTACAGGATGCTAGTGGTTACATTGATACAGGTAACTAGTGGTGACATTGACTGTACATTATACTAGTGGTGACATTGACTGTACATGATACTAGTGGAGACATTGACTGTACAGGACACTAGTGGTGACATTGACTGTATATTATACTAGTGGTGACATTGACTGTACAGGATACTAGTAGTGACATTGACTGTACAGGATACTAGTGGTGACATTGATACAGGATGCTAGTGGTGACATTGATACAGGCTACTAGTGGTGACATTGACTGTACAGGACACTAGTGGTGACATTGACTGTACAGGATACTAGTGGTGACATTGATACAGGATACTAGTTGTGACATTGACTGTACAAGACACTAGTGGTGACATTGACTGTACAGGATACTAGTGGTGACATTGATACAGGATACTAGTGGTGACATTGATACAGGATAATAGTGGTGATATTGATACAGGATGCTAGTGGTGACATTGATGTAAAGGATACTAGTGGTGACATTGATACAGGCAACTAGTGGTGACATTGACTGTACAGGATACTAGTGGTGACATTGACTGTAGAGGAAACTAGTGGTGACATTGATGTACAGGATGCTAGTGGTTACATTGATACAGGTAACTAGTGGTGACATTGACTGTACATGATACTAGTGGTGACATTGACTGTACAGGACACTAGTGGTGACATTGACTGTATATTATACTAGTGGTGACATTGACTGTACAGGATACTAGTAGTGACATTGACTGTACAGGATACTAGTGGTGACATTGATACAGGATGCTAGTGGTGACATTGATACAGGCTACTAGTGGTGACATTGACTGTACAGGACACTAGTGGTGACATTGACTGTACAGGATACTAGTGGTGACATTGATACAGGTAACTAGTGGTGACATTGACTGTACATGATACTAGTGGTGACATTGACTGTACAGGACAATAGTGGTGACATTGACTGTATATTATACTAGTGGTGACATTGACTGTACAGGATACTAGTAGTGACATTGACTGTACAGGATACTAGTGGTGACATTGACTGTACAGGATACTAGTGGTGACATTGACTGTACAGGATACTAGTGGTGACATTTACTGTACAGGATAATAGTGGTGACATTGACTGTACAGGACACTAGTGGTGACATTGACTGTAAAGGATACTAGTGGTGACATTGATACAGGATACTAGTTGTGACATTGACTGTACAGGACACTAGTGGTGACATTGACTGTACAGGATACTAGTGGTGACATTGATACAGGATACTAGTGGTGACATTGAAAGTACATGATACTAGTGGTGACATTGATACAGGATGGATGCTAGTGGTGACATTGATACAGGATACTAGTGGTGACATTGATACAGGATACTAGTGGTGACATTGATACAGGATACCAGTTGTGATATTGATACAGGATACTAGTGGTGACATTGATACAGGATACTAGTGGTGATATTGATACAGGATACTAGTGGTGATATTGATACAGGATGCTAGTGGTGACATTGACTGTACAGGATACTAGTGGTGACATTGATACAGGCTACTAGTGGTGACATTGACTGTACAGGACACTAGTGGTGACATTGACTGTACAGGATACTAGTGGTGACATTGATACAGAATACTAGTGGTGACATTGACTGTACAGGATACTAGTGGTGACATTGATACAGGATACTAGAGGTGACATAGATTGTACATGATACTAGTGGTGACATTGACTGTACAGGACACTAGTGGTGACATTGACTGTTCAGGATACTAGTGGTGACATTGATACAGGATACTAGTGGTGACATTGATACAGGATACTAGTGGTGACATTGATACACGATACTAGTGGTGACATTGATACAGGATACTAGTGGTGACATTGATACAGGATACTAGTGGTGATATTGATACAGGATACTAGTGGTGATATTGATACAGGATGCTAGTGGTGACATTGACTGTACAGGATACTAGTAGTGATATTGATACAGGCTACTAGTGGTGACATTGACTGTACAGGATGCTAGTGGTGACATTGCTACAGGATACTAGTGGTGACATTGATACAGGATGCTAGTGGTAACATTGACTGTACATGATACTAGTGTTGACATTGATACAGGATGCTAGTGGTGACATTGATACATGATACTAGTGGTGACATTGATACAGGATACTAGTGGTGACATTGACTGTACAGGATACTAGTGGTGACATTGATACAGGCTACTAGTGGTGAAATTGATACAGGATACTAGTGGTGATATTGATACAGTATACAAGTGGTGACATTGATACAGGATGCTAGTGGTAACATTGACTGTACATGATACTAGTGTTGACATTGATACAGGATGCTAGTGGTGACATTGATACATGATACTATTGGTGACATTGATACAGGATACCAGTGGTGACATTGACTGTACAGGATACTAGTGGTGACATTGATACAGGCTACTAGTGGTGAAATTGATACAGGATACTAGTGGTGATATTGATACAGGATACTAGTGGTGACATTGATACAGGATACTAGTGGTGATATTGATACAGGATACTACTGGTGACATTGATACAGGATACTAGTGGTGATATTGATACAAGATACTAGTGGTGATGTTGATACAGGATGCTAGTGGTGACATTGACTGTACGGGATACTAGTGGTGACATTGATACAGGCAACTAGTGGTGACATTGACTGTACAGGATACTAGTGGTGACATTGACTGTAGAGGACACTAGTGGTGACATTGATGTACAGGATGCTAGTGGTGACATTGATACAGGCTACTAATGGTGACATTGACTGTACAGGATACTAGTGGTGACATTGATACAGGTAACTAGTGGTGACATTGACTGTACATTATACTAGTGGTGACATTGACTGTACATGATACTAGTGGTGACATTGACTGTACAGGACACTAGTGGTGACATTGACTGTATATTATACTAGTGGTGACATTGACTGTACAGGATACTAGTAGTGATATTGACTGTACAGGATACTAGTGGTGACATTGATACAGGATGCTAGTGCTGACATTGATACAGGCTACTAATGGTGACATTGACTGTACAGGACACTATTGGTGACATTGACTGTACAGGATACTAGTGGTGACATTGATACAGGATACTAGTGGTGACATTGACTGTACAAGACACTAGTGGTGACATTGACTGTACAGGATACTAGTGGTGACATTGATACAGGATGCTAGTGGTGACATTGATACAGGATACTAGTGGTGACATTGATACAGGATAATAGTGGTGATATTGATACAGGATGCTAGTGGTGACATTGATGTACAGGATACTAGTGGTGACATTGATACAGGCAACTAGTGGTGACATTGACTGTACAGGATACTAGTGGTGACATTGACTGTAGAGGACACTAGTGGTGACATTGATGTACAGGATGCTAGTGGTGACATTGATACAGGCTACTAGTGGTGACATTGACTGTACAGGATACTAGTTGTGACATTGATACAGGTAACTAGTGGTGACATTGACTGTACATGATACTAGAAGTGACATTAACTGTACAGGACACTAGTGGTGACATTGACTGTATATTATACTAGTGGTGACATTGACTGTACAGGATACTAGTAGTGACATTGACTGTACAGGATACTAGTGGTGACATTGATACAGGATGCTAGTGGTGACATTGATACAGGCTACTAGTGGTGACATTGACTGTACAGGACACTAGTGGTGACATTGACTGTACAGGATACTAGTGGTGACATTGACTGTACAGGATACTAGTGGTGACATTGATACAGGATACTAGTGGTGACATTGACTGTACAGGATACTAGTGGTGACATTGACTGTACAGGACACTAGTGGTGACATTGACTGTACAGGATACTAGTGGTGACATTGATACAGGATACTAGTGGTGAAATTGACTGTACAGGACACTAGTGGTGACATTGACTGTACAGGATACTAGTGGTGACACTGATACAGGATACTAGTGGTGACATTGACGGTACATGATACTAGTGGCGACATTGATACAGGATGGATGCTAGTGGTGACATTGATACAGGATACTAGTGGTGACATTGATACAGGATACTAGTGGTGATATTGATACAGGATACTAGTGGTGACATTGATACAGGATACTAGTGGTTATATTGATACAGGATACTAGTGGTGATATTGGTACAGGATGCTAGTGTTGACATTGACTGTACAGGATACTAGTGGTGACATTGATACAGGCTACTAGTGGTGACATTGACTGTACAGGACACTAGTGGTGACATTGACTGTACAGGATACTAGTGGTGACATTGATACATAATACTAGTGGTGACATTGACTGTACAGGATACTAGTGGTGACATTGATACAGGATACTAGTGGTGACATTGATTGTACATGATACTAGTGGTGACATTGACTGTACAGGACACTAGTGGTGACATTGACTGTTCAGGATACTAGTGGTGACATTGATACAGGATACTAGTGGTGACATTGATACAGGATACTAGTGGTGACATTGATACACGATACTAGTGGTGATATTGATACATGATACTAGTAGTGACATTGATACAGGATACTAGTGGTGATATTGATACAGGATAATAGTGGTGATATTGAAACAGGATGCTAGTGGTGACATTGACTGTACAGGATACTAGTGGTGACATTGATACAGGATGCTAGTGGTGACATTGATACAGGCTACTAGTGGTGACATTGACTGTACAGGACACTAGTGGTGACATTGACTGTACAGGATACTAGTGGTGACATTGACTGTACAGGATACTAGTGGTGACATTGATACAGGATACTATTGGTGACATTGACTGTACAGGATACTAGTGGTGACATTGACTGTACAGGACACTAGTGGTGACATTGACTGTACAGGATACTAGTGGTGACATTGCTACAGGATACTAGTGGTGACATTGACTGTACAGGATGCTAGTGGTGACATTGCTACAGGATACTAGTGGTGACATTGATACAGGATGCTAGTGGTAACATTGACTGTACATGATACTAGTGTTGACATTGATACAGGATGCTAGTGGTGACATTGATACATGATACTAGTGGTGACATTGATACAGGATACTAGTGGTGACATTGACTACAGGATACTAGTGGTGACATTGATACAGGCTACTAGTGGTGAAATTGATACAGGATACTAGTGGTGATATTGATACAGGATACTAGTGGTGACATTGATACAGGATGCTAGTGGTAACATTGACTGTACATGATACAAGCATTGACATTGATACAGGATGCTAGTGGTGACATTGATACATGATACTAGTGGTGACATTGATACAGGATACTAGTGGTGACATTGACTGTACAGGATACTAGTGGTGACATTGATACAGGCTACTAGCGGTGAAATTGATACAGGATACTAGTGGTGATAATGATACAGGATACTAGTGGTGACATTGATACAGGATACTAGTGGTGATATTGACACAGGATACTACTGGTGACATTGATACAGGATACTAGTGGTGATATTGATACAATATACTAGTGGTGATGTTGATACAGGATGCTAGTGGTGACATTGACTGTACAGGATACTAGTAGTGACATTGATACAGGATGCTAGTGGTGACATTGATACAGGATACTAGTGGTGACATTGACTGTACAGGACACTAGTGGTGACATTGACTGTACAGGATACTAGTGGTGACATTGATACAGGATACTAGTGGTGTCATTGACTGTACAGGATACTAGTGGTGACATTGATACAGGATATTAGTGGTGCCATTGATACAGGATACTAATGGTGACATTGATACAGGATACTAGTGGTGATATTGATACAGGATGCTAGTGGTGACATTGACTGTACAGGATACTAGTGGTGACATTGATACAGGATACTAGTGGTGTCATTGACTGTACAGGATACTAGTGGTGACATTGATACATGATGCTAGTGGTGACATTGATACAGGATACTAATGGTTACATTAATACAGGATACTAGTGGTGATATTGATACAGGATGCTAGTGGTGACATTGATACAGGATACTAGTGGTGCCATTGATACAGGATACTAGTGGTGACATTGATACAGGATACTAGTGGTGATATTGATACAGGATGCTAGTGGT
>NW_028166538.1:40000-49058 GCF_964263955.1 Coregonus lavaretus
GTGTGTGTGTGTGTGTGTGTGTGTGTGTGTGTGTGTGTGTGTGTGTGTGTGTGTGTGTGTGTGTGTGTGTGTGTGTGTGTGTGTGTGTGTGTGTGTGTGTGTGTGTGTGTGTGTGCAGTCTCAGTGGTGTTCATTCAGCCACACGTCAACTCGCTATGCTTCGCAACATCTGTCACGATACACACACACACACACACGCTCTCTCTATCTCGCTCAATTCAATTTCAATTTAAGGTCTTTATTGGCATGGGAAATGTATGTTAACATTGCCAAAGCAAGTGAAGTAGATAATAAACAAAAGTGAAATAAACTATAAAAATTAACAGTAAACATTACACTCAGAAGTTTCAAACGAATAAAGACATGTCAAATGTCATATTATGTCTACATACAGTGTTGTAACGATGTGCAAATAGTTAAAGTACAAATGGGAAAATAAATAAACATAAATATGGGTTGTATTTACAATGGTGTTTGTTCTTCACTGGTTGCCCTTTTCTTGTGGCAACAGATCACAAATCTTGCTGCTGTGATGGCACACTGTGGTATTTCACCCAATACATGTTTTCAAATTCTTTGTGGGTCTGTGTAATCTGAGGGAAATATGTGTCTCTAATATGGTCATACATTTGGCAGGAGGTTAGGAAGTGCAGCTCAGTTTCCACCTCATTTTGTGGGCAGTGTGCACATAGCCTGTCTTCTCTTGAGAGCCAGGTCTGCCTACGGCGTCCTCTCTCAATAGCAAGGCTATGCTCACTGGGTCTGTACATAGTCAAAGCTTTCCTTAATTTTGGGTCAGTTACAGTGGTCAGGTATTCTGCCACTGTGTACTCTCTTTTTAGGGCCAAATAGCATTCTAGTTTGCTCAGTTTTTTTGTTAATTCGATGTACACGGAGGATATTTGGTGTTTGTCCCATTTGGTTGGTGAGCGGACCCCAGACCTCACAACCATAAAGGGCAATGGGTTCTATAAATTACTCAAGTGTTTTTAGCCAGATCCTAATTGGTTTGTCAAATTTGATGTTCCTTTTGATGGCGTAGAAGGCCCTTCTTGCCTTGTCTCTCAGATCGTTCACAGCTTTGTGGAAGTTACCTGTGGCGCTGATGTTTAGGCCGAGGTATGTATAGTTTTTTGTGTGCTCTAGGGCAACGGTGTCTAGATGGAATTTGTATTTGTGGTCCTGGCAACTGGACCTTTTCTGGAACACCATTATTTTTGTCTTCCTGAGATTTACAGTGCCTTGCAGAAGTATTCATCTCCCTTGGTGTTTTTCCTATTTTGTTGCATTACAACCTGTAATTTTTATTGATTTTTATTTGGATTTCATGTAATGGACATACACAAAAAGTCCAAATTGGTGAAGTGAAATGAAAATAATTACTTGTTTCAAAAAATGCGGGAACAAAAAATACGGAAAAGTGGTGCTATGAAGCCCCTAAATAAGATCTGGTGCAACCAATTACCTTCAGAAGTCACATAATTAGTTAAATAAAGTCCACCTGTGTGCAATCTAAGTGTCAAATGATCTGTCAAATGATCTCAGTATATATACACATGTTCTGAAAGGCCCCAGAGTCTGCAACACCACTAAGCAAGGGGCACCACCAAGCAAGCGGCACCATGAAGACCAAGGAGCTCTCCAAACAGGTCAGGGACAAAGTTGTGGAGAAGTACAGACCAGGGTTGGGTTATAAAAAATATCAGAAACTTTGAACATCCCACGGAGCACCATTAAATCCATTATTAAAAAATTGAAAGAATATGGCACCACAACAAACCTGCCAAGAGAGGGCCGCCCATCAAAGCTCACGGACCAGGCAAGGAGGGCATTCATCAGAGAGGCAACAAAGAGACCAAAGATAACCCTGAAAGAGCTCCAAAGCTCCACAGCGGAGATTGGAGTATCTATCCATATGACCACTTTAAGCCGTACACTCCACAGAGCTGGGCTTTACGGAAGAGTGGCCAGAAAAAAAGCCATTGCTTAAAGAAAATAATAAGAAAACAAGTTTGGTGTTCGCCAAAAGGCATGTTTATTATTATTTTTATTTATTTATTTAACCTTTATTTAACCAGGTAAGCCAGTTGAGAACAAGTTCTCATTTACAACTGTGACCTGGCCAAGATAAAGCAAAGCAGTTTGATAAAAACAACATGTGGGAGACTCTCCAAACATATGGAAGAATGTACTCTGGTCAGATGAGACTAAAATTGAGCTTTTTGGCCCGAGAACACCATCCCCACAGTAAAGCATGGTGGTGGCAGCATCATGCTGTGGGGATGTTTTTCATCGGCAGTGACTGGGAAACTGGTCAGAATTGAGGGAATGATGGATGGCGCTAAATACAGGGATATTCTTGAGGGAAACCTGTTTCAGTCTTCCAGAGATTTGAGACTGGGACGGAGGTTCACCTTCCAGCAGGACAATGACCCTAAGCATACTGCTAAAGTAACACTCGAGTGGTTTAAGGGGAAACATTTAAATGTCTTGGAATGGCCTAGTCAAAGCCCAGACCTCAATCCAATTGAGAATCTGTGGTATGACTTAAAGATTGCTGTACACCAGTGGAACCCATCCAACTTGAAGGAGCTGGAGCAGTTTTGCCTTGAAGAATGGGCAAAAATCCCAGTGGCTAGATGTGCCAAGCTTATAGAGACATACCCCAAGAGACTTGGAACTGTAATTGTTGCAAAAGGTGGCTCTACAAAATATTGACTTTGGGGGGGGGGGCTGAATAGTTATGCACGCTCAAGTTTTCTGTTTTTTTTTGTCTTATTTCTTGTTTGTTTCACAAAAAAAAAATATTTTGCATCTTCAAAGTGGTAGGCATGTTGTGTAAATGAAATTATACAAACCCCAAAAAAATCTGTTTTAATTCCAGGTTGTAAGGCAAAAAAATATGAAAAATGCCAAGGGGGTTGAATACTTTCACAAGCCACTGTATTGTCAGGGCCCAGGTCTGCCTCTCTCTCTCTCTCTCTCTCTCTCTCTCTCTCTCTCTCTCTCTCTCTCGCTCTCTCTCTGTTTCTCTCTCTGTTTCTCTCTCTGTTTCTCTCTCTGTTTCTCTCTCTCGCTCTCTCTCTGTCTCTACCTGCTTCTAATAGTGGTTTTTTAGTGGTTGCCACATAACTGTTTAAAACCTTAACACCCCACTGTGTTATGGGAAACTTATGGAGAGGTGTGTGTGTGTTCTTGTTCAAGCAGAACGCAGGAAAGGATTTTACATCATTAATGTGTTTGGAGAGACCAGTCTCCATCTAACCCTGATCTGTACCTGGAGAGAAACCAGTCACTGTCTAACCCTGATTCAGACCTGGAGAGAGACCAGTCTCTGTCTAACCCTGATGATTCAGACCTGAAGAGAAACCAGTCTCTGTATAACCCTGATTTGGAGCTGGAGAGAGACCAGTCTCCGTCTAACATTGATTCCGACCTGGAGAGAGACCAGTCTCCATCTAACCCTGATTCAGACCTGGAGAGAGACCAGTCTCTCATATAGCTGCTGATCCTCTACTGAACATGTCAAGCTACATAGCTTCATACAGTACTGTGTTGTATATGTCAAGCTACGTAGCTTCATACAGTACTGTGTGGGATACGTCATGAGTGGCCAGAAAAAAAGCCATTGCTTAAAGAAAATAATAAGAAAACAAGTTTGGTGTTCGCCAAAAGGCATGTTTATTATTATTTTTATTTATTTATTTAACCTTTATTTAACCAGGTAAGCCAGTTGAGAACAAGTTCTCATTTACAACTGTGACCTGGCCAAGATAAAGCAAAGCAGTTTGATAAAAACAACATGTGGGAGACTCTCCAAACATATGGAAGAATGTACTCTGGTCAGATGAGACTAAAATTGAGCTTTTTGGCCCGAGAACACCATCCCCACAGTAAAGCATGGTGGTGGCAGCATCATGCTGTGGGGATGTTTTTCATCGGCAGTGACTGGGAAACTGGTCAGAATTGAGGGAATGATGGATGGCGCTAAATACAGGGATATTCTTGAGGGAAACCTGTTTCAGTCTTCCAGAGATTTGAGACTGGGACGGAGGTTCACCTTCCAGCAGGACAATGACCCTAAGCATACTGCTAAAGTAACACTCGAGTGGTTTAAGGGGAAACATTTAAATGTCTTGGAATGGCCTAGTCAAAGCCCAGACCTCAATCCAATTGAGAATCTGTGGTATGACTTAAAGATTGCTGTACACCAGCGGAACCCATCCAACTTGAAGGAGCTGGAGCAGTTTTGCCTTGAAGAATGGGCAAAAATCCCAGTGGCTAGATGTGCCAAGCTTATAGAGACATACCCCAAGAGACTTGGAACTGTAATTGTTGCAAAAGGTGGCTCTACAAAATATTGACTTTGGGGGGGGGGGCTGAATAGTTATGCACGCTCAAGTTTTCTGTTTTTTTTTGTCTTATTTCTTGTTTGTTTCACAAAAAAAAAATATTTTGCATCTTCAAAGTGGTAGGCATGTTGTGTAAATGAAATTATACAAACCCCAAAAAAATCTGTTTTAATTCCAGGTTGTAAGGCAAAAAAATATGAAAAATGCCAAGGGGGTTGAATACTTTCACAAGCCACTGTATTGTCAGGGCCCAGGTCTGCCTCTCTCTCTCTCTCTCTCTCTCTCTCTCTCTCTCTCTCTCTCTCTCTCTCGCTCTCTCTCTGTTTCTCTCTCTGTTTCTCTCTCTGTTTCTCTCTCTGTTTCTCTCTCTCGCTCTCTCTCTGTCTCTACCTGCTTCTAATAGTGGTTTTTTAGTGGTTGCCACATAACTGTTTAAAACCTTAACACCCCACTGTGTTATGGGAAACTTATGGAGAGGTGTGTGTGTGTTCTTGTTCAAGCAGAACGCAGGAAAGGATTTTACATCATTAATGTGTTTGGAGAGACCAGTCTCCATCTAACCCTGATCTGTACCTGGAGAGAAACCAGTCACTGTCTAACCCTGATTCAGACCTGGAGAGAGACCAGTCTCTGTCTAACCCTGATGATTCAGACCTGAAGAGAAACCAGTCTCTGTATAACCCTGATTTGGAGCTGGAGAGAGACCAGTCTCCGTCTAACATTGATTCCGACCTGGAGAGAGACCAGTCTCCATCTAACCCTGATTCAGACCTGGAGAGAGACCAGTCTCTCATATAGCTGCTGATCCTCTACTGAACATGTCAAGCTACATAGCTTCATACAGTACTGTGTTGTATATGTCAAGCTACGTAGCTTCATACAGTACTGTGTGGGATACGTCATGCTACATCGCTTCATACAGTACTGTGAGGTATATGTCAAGCTACATAGCTTCATACAGTACTGTGAGGTATATGTCAAGCTACATAGCTTCATACAGTACTGTGTGGTATATGAAATACTGCTGCAGAGGAATGTCTGTTGTTAGAAACAAAGACTACCAAATAATGTTTGGACAGAGCAGACAAATGAGAAAGAGAGACAAGTAGAAAGAGAGAGAGAAAGAGAGACCCGGAGAAAGAGAGAGAAAGAGAGACAAGGAGTAAGAGAGAGTGAAAGAGAGACAAGGAGAAAGAGAGAGAGAAAGAGAGACCAGGAGAAAGAGAGAGTGAAAGAGATACCAGGAGAAAGAGAGAGAAAGAGAGACCAGGAGAAAGCGAGAGAGAAAGAGATACCAGGAGAAAGAGAGAGAAAGAGAGACCAGGAGAAAGAGAGAGAGAAAGACACAAGGAGAAAGAGAGAGTGAAAGAGAGACCAGGAGAAAGAGAGAGAGAAAGAGAGACCAGGAGAACGAGAGAGAAAGAGAGACCAGGAAAAGGAGAGTGAAAGAGAGACAAGGAGAAAGAGAGAGAGAAAGAAAGACAAGGAGAAATAGAGACACAAGGAGAAAGAGAGAGAGAAAGAGAGACCAGGAGAACGAGAGAGAAAGAGAGACCAGGAAAAGGAGAGCGAAAGAGAGACAAGGAGAAAGAGAGAGAGAAAGAAAGACAAGGAGAAATAGAGACACAAGGAGAAAGAGAGAGTGAAAGAGAGACAAGGAGAAAGAGAGAGAGAAAGAGAGAGAGACAAGGAGAAAGAGAGAGAGAAAGAGAGACCGGGAGAAAGACAGAGAGAAAGAGAGACAAGGAGAAAGAGAGAGAAAGAGAGAGAGAAAGAGAGACAAGGAGAAAGAGAGAGAGAAATAGTGACAATGAGGAAGAGAGAGCGAGAAAGAGACACAATGAGAAAGAGAGAGAGAGAGACACAAGGAGAAAGAGAGAGAAAGAGAGAGAGAAAGAGAGACAAGGAGAAAGAGAGAGAGAAACAGAGACAAGGAGAAAAAGAGAGTGAAAGAGAGACCAGGAGAAAGAGAGAGAGAGAGAAAGAGAGACCAGAAGAAAGAGAAAGAAAGAGAGACCAGGAGAAAGAGAGGGAGAGAAAGAGAGACCAGAAGAAAGAGAAAGAAAGAGAGACCAGGAGAAAGAGAGGGAGAAAGACACAAGGAGAAAGAGAGAGAGTGAGAGACCAGGAGAAAGAGAGAGAGAAAGAGAGACCAGGAGAAAGAGAGAGAAAGAGAGACCAGTAGAAAGAGAGAGAAAGAGAGACCAGGAGAAAGAGAGAGAAAGAGAGACCAGGAGAAAGAGAGAGAAAAAGAGACCAGGAGAAAGAGAGAGTGAAAGAGAGACCAGGAGAAAGAGAGAGAGAAAGAGAGACCAGGAGAACGAGAGAGAAAGAGAGACCAGGAAAAGGAGAGTGAAAGAGAGACAAGGAGAAAGAGAGAGAGAAAGAAAGACAAGGAGAAATAGAGACACAAGGAGAAAGAGAGAGAGAAAGAGAGACCAGGAGAACGAGAGAGAAAGAGAGACCAGGAAAAGGAGAGCGAAAGAGAGACAAGGAGAAAGAGAGAGAGAAAGAAAGACAAGGAGAAATAGAGACACAAGGAGAAAGAGAGAGTGAAAGAGAGACAAGGAGAAAGAGAGAGAGAAAGAGAGAGAGACAAGGAGAAAGAGAGAGAGAAAGAGAGACCGGGAGAAAGACAGAGAGAAAGAGAGACAAGGAGAAAGAGAGAGAAAGAGAGAGAGAAGAGAGACAAGGAGAAAGAGAGAGAGAAATAGTGACAATGAGGAAGAGAGAGCGAGAAAGAGACACAATGAGAAAGAGAGAGAGAGAGACACAAGGAGAAAGAGAGAGAAAGAGAGAGAGAAAGAGAGACAAGGAGAAAGAGAGAGAGAAACAGAGACAAGGAGAAAAAGAGAGTGAAAGAGAGACCAGGAGAAAGAGAGAGAGAGAGAAAGAGAGACCAGAAGAAAGAGAAAGAAAGAGAGACCAGGAGAAAGAGAGGGAGAGAAAGAGAGACCAGAAGAAAGAGAAAGAAAGAGAGACCAGGAGAAAGAGAGGGAGAAAGACACAAGGAGAAAGAGAGAGAGAGTGAGAGACCAGGAGAAAGAGAGAGAGAAAGAGAGACCAGGAGAGAAAGAGAGAGAAAGAGAGACCAGTAGAAAGAGAGAGAAAGAGAGACCAGGAGAAAGAGAGAGAAAGAGAGACCAGGAGAAAGAGAGAGAAAAAGAGACCAGGAGAAAGAGAGAGTGAAAGAGAGACCAGGAGAAAGAGAGAGAAAGAGAGACAAGGAGAAAGAGAGACAATGAGAAAGAGAGAGAGAAAGAGAGACAATGAGAAAGAGAGAGAGAAAGAGAGACCAGGAGAAAGACAGAGAGACAAGGAGAAAGAGAGAGAAAGAGAGAGAGAAAGAGAGACAAGGAGAAAGAGAGACACAAGGAGAAAGAGAGAGAGAAAGAGAGACAATGAGAAAGAGAGACAAGGAGAAAGAGAGAGAGAAAGAGAGACAATGAGAAAGAGAGAGAGAAAGAGAGAGAGAAAGAGAGACCAGGAGAAAGACAGATAGAAAGAGAGACAATGAGAAATAGAGAGAAAGAGAGAGAGAGAAAGAGAGACAAGGAGAAAGAGAGAGAGAAATAGAGACAAGGAGAAGAGAGAGAAAGAGAGACCAGGAGAAAGAGAGAGAAATAGAGACAAGGAGAAAGAGAGAGAGAAAGAGAGACAATGAGAAAGAGAGACACAAGGAGCAAGAGAGAGACAAGGAGAAAGAGAGACACAAGGAGAAGAGAGAGTGAAAGAGAGACAAGGATAAAGAGAGACCAGGAGAAAGAGAGAGAAAGAGAGACAAGGAGAAAGAGAGAGAAAGAGAGACAAGGAGAAAGAGAGAGAGAAAGAGAGACAAGGAGAAAGAGAGAGAAAGAGAGACAAGGAGAAAGAGAGAGAGAAAGAGAGACCAGGAGAAAGAGTGAGAAAGAGAGACAAGGAGAAAGAGAGACAAGGAGAAAGAGAGAGAGAAAGAGATACAAGGAGAAAGGGAGACACAAGGAGCACGAGAGAGAGAACGAGAGACAAGGAGAAAGAGAGAGAGAAAGAGAGACAAGGAGAAAGAGAGAGAGAAAGAGAGACAAGGAGAAAGAGAGAGAGAAAGAGAGACAAGGAGAGAGAGAGTGAAAGAGACACAAGGAGTAAGAGAGAGAGAAAGAGAGACGAGGAGAAAGAGAGAGAGAAAAAGACAATGAGTAAGAGAGAGTGAAAGAGAGACAGGAGTAAGAGAGAGAGAAAGAGAGACAAGGAGCAAGAACACCGCTCTCAGTCTCCTTAGCCTCCTCCTCTTTCTATAACACCCCTCCTTTCACTCCCCTCCCTCCCACACACACACACACACACTGAAAACACCCACTGAACACACACACACACACACACACACACACAGGGAACCCACGCCCCATCCGTAATTGATGCTGGCTGTGGGCAGGCAGGCAGATGCTGGAGGCAGGAGGAGAAAGAAGGGAGGAAGAAGCAAGAAAAGGAAGGAAAGCAGCTGGATGTGTGTATGGAGGAGAAAGAGGCAGGCAAGATGGTGGAGCAGGTATTTCCTTCTTCTTCTTCTTAGCCAGCGTAGTCCTCTATTTTCTCTCTTTCCACTCTGTCTCTCTTTTGTGTTGCGACTGCAGAGTAGAGCGGGTGCAGGGTGTGTGAGCATGCTGTGAAGTGGTGTGTGTGTGCTGTGACTTGGTGTGTGTGCGTGTGTGTGTGTGTATGAGTGTGAG
>NW_028166537.1:0-2000 GCF_964263955.1 Coregonus lavaretus
ACGTCATTAGGGACCTATAAAATCTAAAATACAATGAACGCAGACAAAATCCCAGAATCCAGACATTAAAACAAAATTCAAATATAAAAAAATGTTTTGAACTGAGTAGGAAATCAACTAAATGTATTGAATTTATTAGGAAAGAAAATAATTAGCCAAAGTTTATCATTGGACATGAACAGAATGCCTCAGTGATTCGTATTTCTTGCAACTTTCAGAAGAGGCAACGGTACGGGAATGCCCATGTCTGTGTGTGTGCAGTGCGTGTATGGCTACCACTTTCTGTAGCCGTTAGCGATGCTGATGCTAACAGTCTTGGTAGATGGAAAGGCTTTCCCAAAAACCTTCTCAATTAAATGTTACTAGCTACAAAGTAGCCTATGCCTACCTGGCAGAAAGATATCATGATTATTTGCATAAATCCAGTGGGCATTTGTTTTGCAAACTCTGCAATCACATGAGCGCTACAGAAACGCCTCAAAAAGTGGTCTCCTGATGTGGTTTAAGCATTGTTGTGGACTAATTAGCTTTTGAGAGCTAAAACCTGAAAAAACCTGAAAAAAAACTAAATGTGGATTAACAAAACCGAGATGGTGTAGCATAATTTTATTTTCATTCATTTTGGAGTAGAATATCCTTTAAAAAAGTATTCAGAACTGGCTTTCTCACAGTCTTTCTCCAAAGACATTCTCCCTGCTTTCTGTTTTTGCAGTGGTATCGTTTTGGTATCGAATAGGCGTATCATGATATTTAACCTGGTATCGGTATCAAACTCTAAATTCTGGTATCATGACAACAAAAAGAGAAATAGAAAGAGAGAGAGAGAGAGAGAGAGCGCGAGAGAGAGAGAGAGAGGGAGAGAGAGAGAGAGAGAGAGAGAGAGAGAGAGAGAGAGAGAGAGAGAGCAGGAACTCACATCTGTGTCGGGGCCTTTGTCGGCTCCAGGGCAGGAGAAGGTGACAAACTCATGGCACCTTTTGTGGACCACAAAACAGCACACTGTTGGAGAGGGCAGAAGAGACATGGACAGTTAGGCAGTAATCACAACCATTTCTCTATCTCTCTCTCTCTCTCCCCCCTCTCACTCTCTCTCTTACACACGCACATGACATGTAAACACACAACGACATACACACACACACACCATAACCAAACCAACTCTCCCCACCCCCCTTCCCCAGCCACCCTCACCCTCCTCCCCTCTAGGAGAGCATCCAAACTGTACACAATGGGTAATTAATGAAGGCCCTGAGCAAAACACCATCCATCCAGTCATCCAGTCATCCTCTATACACCAGCTCCAGACTGCAGCCAGCAGTCATTCAAAAACTGCCTGCCAGAGAGATACTTAACCTGTCAAAACATTAGGGAGCTCAGACCATTGAAGTGACTCATACGTTGTAGCTCTATGATGGAGATCATCATATGCATAATAAATGGATGGTCGTAATCACAGCATTAAAGATATCTCTATGGTTATAACAGTATTAATAATTCCTGTAGAAGAAACTTGTCAGAAAAGAGACTACATGGTACAGTATGTTGGTAGATAGTAAAGATGTGTTATTTTGATGCCAGGTTGTATTGGATCAAAGTAATGAACCGCCACTCTCCAAGGCTCTCACTTCCACTTTTCTGTGCATATGTTCTGTGGGAGTCATGATGATGATCAACAGACCTAGTCAATACCCATTTTAAAGAAAGAAGAGGAAAAGCAAAACAATTACCAAGCAAATCAATAATTCATGTTTTGGGAATGACTTCTAAAATATGAGGTATATTCCTGTGCACAGCAATCACTGTGGAGTGTGCACGCCATTAGTTAATCTCTGGCAGTTAGCACTGTGTATCTATCTGTAGGCTGTTGTGTAATTGGACGACTGGGTGCTATTAGAAGTGTCTGGGTCCTGGTATACAGTATGCAGTGGAACAGAGGTAACTGCCTTCAGTCAATTCCCACTCAAGTTTGAGAGCTCTCCAACATTGAGAGACTGATAGTC
>NW_028166536.1:0-9509 GCF_964263955.1 Coregonus lavaretus
TTCCAACCAGTCAGTTCATCAAATTTCTGCCCTGCTAGAGCTGCCCCAGTCAACTGAAAGTGCTGTTATTGTGAAGTGGAAACGTCTAGGAGCAACAACGGCTCAGCCCCGAAGTGGTAGGCCACACAAGCTCACAGAACGGGACTGACGAGTGCTGAAGCACGTAAAAACCGTCTGTCCTCGGTTGCAACACTCACTACCGAGTTCGAAACTGCCTCTGGAAGCAACGTCAGCACAAGCACTGTTCGTCGGGAGCTTCATGAAATGGGTTTCCATGGCCGAGCAGCCGCACACAAGCCTAAGATCACCATGCGCAATGCCAAGCGTCTGCTGGAGTGGTGTAAAGCTCGCCGCCATTGGACTCTGGAGCAGTGGAAATGCATTCTCTGAAGTGATGAATCACGCTTCACCATCTGGCAGTCCGACGGACAAATCTGGGATTGGTGCATGCCAGGAGAACGCTGCCTGCCCGAACGCATAGTCCCAACGGTAAAGTTTGGTGGAGGAGGAATAATGGTCTGGGGCTGTTTTTCATGGTTCGGGCTAGGCCCCTTAGTTCCAGTGAAGGGAAATCTTAACGCTGCAGCATACAATGACATTCTAGACGATTCTGTGCTTCCAACATTGTGGCAACAGTTTGGGGAAGGCCCTTTCCTGTTTCAGCATGACAATGCCCCCCGTGCACAAAGCGAGGTCCATACTGAAATGGTTTGTCGAGATCGGTGTGGAAGAACTTGACTGGCCTGCACAGAGCCCTGACCTCAACCCCATCGAACACCTTTGGGATGAATTAGAACGCCGACTGCGAGCCAGGCCTAATCGCCCAACATCAGTGCCCGACCTCACTAGTGCTATTGTGGCTGAATGGAAGCAAGTTCCTGCAGCAATGTTCCAATATCTAGTGGAAAGCCTTCCCAGAAGAGTGGTGGCTGTTATAGCAACAAAGGGGGTGACGCCAAACAAGCTGTCTGCCAACTGCCTGGTACAGTTGAAACCAGGATTCAGCTGATGAAACTGTGGGTTTAAACAACCAGAGAATTTCTGCACAAACTGTCAGAAACTGTCATGGTCACGTGCTCAGGGTCTTGACCTGACTGCAGTTTCGCGTCGTAACCAACTTCAGTGGCTACAGGCAGGCTGGAGAAGCTCTTCACGGATGAATCCTGGTTTCAACTGTCCCAGGCAGTTGGCAGACAGCATGTTTGGCGTCATACCATCGTGGCCACTTAATCATCCCCAGCTTCCAATTGGCTCATTCATCCCCCCTCCTCTCCCCTGTAACTATTCCCCAGGTCGTTGCTGTAAATGAGAATTACAGTTGAAGACGGAAGTTTACGTACACTTAGGTTGGAGTCATTAAAACCCGTTTTTCAACCACTCCACACATTTCTTGTTAACAAACTATAGTTTTGGCAAGTCGGTTAGGACATCTACTTTGTGCATGACACAAGTAATTTTTCCAACAATTGTTTACAGACAGATTATCTCACTTATCACAATTCCAGTGGGTCAGAAGTTTACATACACTAAGTTGACTGTGCCTTTAAACAGCTTGGTAAATTCCAGAAAATGATGGCATGGCTTTAGAAGCTTCTGATAGGCTAATTGACATCATTTGAGTCAATTGGAGGTGTACCTGTGGATGTATTTCAAGGCCTACCTTCAAACTCAGTGCCTCTTTGCTTGACATCATGGGAAAATGAAAATAAATCAGTCAAGACCTCCACAAAAAGTGTAGACCTCCACAAGTCTGGTTCATCTTTGGGAGCAATTTCCAAATGCCTGAAGGTACCACGTTCATCTGTACAAACAATAGTACGCAAGTATAAACACCATGGGACCACGCAGCCGTCATACCGCTCAGGAAGGAGATGCGTTCTGTCTCCTAGAGATGAACGTATTTTGGTGCGAAAAGTGCAAATCAATCCCAGAACAACAGCAAAGGACCTTGTGAAGATGCTGGAGGAAACAGTTATAAAAGTATCTATATCCACAGTAAAAGCGTAAAATCGAGTCCTATATTGACATAACCTGAAAGGCCACTCAGCAAGGAAGAAGCCACTGCTCCAAAACCGCCATAAAAAAGCCAGACTACGGTTTGCAACTGCACATGGGGAGAAATATTGTACTTTTTGGAGAAATGTCCTCTGGTCTGATGAAACAAAAATAGAACTGTTTGGCCATAATGACCATCGTTATGTTTGGAGGAAAAAGGGGAATGCTTGCAAGCCGAAGAACACCATCCCAACCGTGAAGCATGGGGGAGGCAGCATCATGCTGTGGGGGTGCTTTGCTGCAGGAGGGACTGGTGCACTTCACAAAATAGATGGCATCATGAGGAAGGAAAATTATGTGGATATATTGAAGCAACATCTCAAGACATCAGTCAGGAAGTTAAAGCTTGGTCGCAAATGGGTCTTCCAAATGGACAATGACCCCAAGCATACTTCCAAAGTTGTGCCAAAATGGCTTAAGGACAACAAAATCAAGGTATTGGAGTGGCCATCACAAATCCCTGACCTCAATCCTATAGAATATTTGTGGGCAGAACTGAAAAAGCGTGTGCGAGCAAGGAGGCCTACAAACCTGACTCAGTTACACCAGCTCTGTCAGGAGGAATGGGCCAAAATTCACACAACTTATTGTGGGAAGCTTGTGGAAGGCTACCTGAAACGTTTGACCCAAGTTAAACAATTTAAAGGCAATGCTACCAAATACTAATTGAGTGTATGTAAACTTCTGACACACTGAGAATGTGATGAAATAAATAAAAGCTGAAATAAATCATTCTCTCTACTATTATTCTGACATTTCACATTCTTAAAATAAAGTGGTGATCCGAACTGACCTAAAACAGGGAATTTCTACTAGGATTACATTTCAGGAATTGTGAAAAACTGAGTTTAAATGTATTTGGCTAAGGTGTATGTAAACTTCTGACTTCAACTGTACCTGGTAAAATAAGGGTAAAATAAAAAATGTGTTTGAGCGGTTTGCTTATGTCAACGTTGTGAACAGAGTGCCCCATGGTGTCGGTGGGGTTATGGTATGGGCAGGCATAAGCTACGAACAACGAACAGAATTGCATTTTATCGATGGCAATTGGAATGCACAGAGATACCGTGACGAGATCCTGAGGCCCATTGTTGTGCCATTCATCCACTACCATCACCTCATGTTTCAGCATGATAATGCACGGCCCCGTGTCGCAAAGATCTGTACACAATTCCTGGAAGCTGAAAATGTCCCAGTTCTTTCATGGCCTACATACTCACCAGGCATGTCACCCATTGAGCATGTTTGGGATGCTCTGGATCGACGTTTACGATAGCGTGTTCCCGCCAATATCCAGCAACTTCGCACAGCCATTGAAGAGGAGTGGGAAAACATTCCACAGGCCACAATCAACAGCCTGATCAACACTATGCGAAGGAGATGTGTCGCGCTGCATGAGGCAAATTGTGGTCACACCAGATACTCACTGGTTTTCTGATCCACGCCCCTATCTTTAAAAAAAAAAAATCTGTGACCAACAGATGCATATCTGTATTCCCAGTGATGTGATATCCATAGATTAGGGCCTAATTATTTTTTTTCTTCAATTGACTGATTTCCATATGAACTGTAACTTCAAAATCTTTTGAAATTGTTGCATGTTGCATTTATATTTTTGTGCAGAGTAGATTTCAGTTTGAGGGTTGTGTTGTGGTCATTGTTCAGGTAAAGAAAGCTACCAGTATTGAAATGAAATCCCCTGGCCTCCCTGTCTGCCAAAGACTAAGGTCAGGCATCACAGTAACCCCGCTCGACTAAGGTCAGGCATCACAGTAACCCCTCTCTTGGAGATACAGCGTCCCAAATGGCACCTTATTCCCTATATCAGGGTTTCCCAAAGTCGGTCTTCGAAACCCCAAGGGGTGCACGTTTAGTTTTTTGCCCTAGCGCTACACATCTGATTCAAATAATCAACTAATCATCAAGCTTTGATCATTTGAGTCAGCTGTGTAGTGTTAGAGCAAAAACCAAAGCGTGCACCCGTTGAGGTCCGGAGGACAAGTTTGGGAAACGGTGGGCTATATAGTGCGCTAGTTTTGACAGGGACATACTCCTCCATCCAGCCTAGTCTGTCCATAATACATTATGTTTTAAGCAGGATCATTGATGTCTCTCTCCTAAAAAAGTGGACCTGATTCAGGATGTCAGTGATGTCTCTGTCCTAATAAAAGTTGACCTGATTCAGGATGTCAGTGATGTCTCTGTCCTAATAAAAGTGGACCTGATTCAGGATGTCTGTGATGTCTCTGTCCTAATAAAAGACCTGATTCAGGATGTCAGTGATGTCTCTGTCCTAATAAAAGTTGACCTGATTCAGGATGTCAGTGATGTCTCTGTCCTAATAAAAGTTGACCTGATTCAGGATGTCAGTGGTGTCTCTGTCCTAATAAAAGTTGACCTGATTCAGGATGTCAGTGATGTCTCTGTCCTGATAAAAGACCTGATTCAGGATGTCTGTGATGTCTCTGTCCTAATAAAATACCTGATTCAGGATGTCAGTGATGTCTCTCTCCTAATAAAAGTTGACCTGATTCAGGATGTCAGTGATGTCTCTCTCCTAATAAAAGTTGACCTGATTCAGGATGTCTGTGATGTCTCTGTCCTAATAAAATACCTGATTCAGGATGTCAGTGATGTCTCTCTCCAAATAAAAGCGGACCTGATTCAGGATGTCAGTGATGTCTCTCTCCTAATAAAAGCGGACCTGATTCAGGATGTCAGTGACGTCTCTCTCCTAATAAAATACCTGATTCAGGATGTCAGTGATGTCTCTCTCTCCTTTTAAAAGTTGACCTGATTCAGGATGTCAGTGATGTCTCTCTCCTAATAAAAGTTGACCTGATTCAGGATGTCAGTGATGTCTCTCTCCAAATAAAAGCGGACCTGATTCAGGATGTCAGTGACGTCTCTCTCCTAATAAAATACCTGATTCAGGATGTCAGTGATGTCTCTCTCTCCTTTTAAAAGTTGACCTGATTCAGGATGTCAGTGATGTCTCTCTGTCCTAATAAAAGTTGACCTGATTCAGGATGTCAGTGATGTCTCTCTGTCCTAATAAAAGTGGACCTGATTCAGGATGTCAGTGATGTCTCTCTCTCCTTATAAAAGTTGACCTGATTCAGGATGTCAGTGATGTCTCTGTCCTAATAAAAGTGGACCTGATTCAGGATGTCAGTGATGTCTCTGTCCTAATAAAAGTCCTTTCTGCTCCCGGTGGTTCTGATCCAGTTGTTTTTGTTGAGTCCTGAATACCAATACCAGGGAACTTTCCCAGGGACCCCCTCCCAGGCAAACCGGCGACCCGGGCTCCCCCATCATGTGTTAGCAAAAAAATTGTTTTCCGAATGTCTTGTCTTATCAGGTGAATTATAATGGCAAGGAGAAGTAATCAACATTTTAAATGAACATATTTGGTAGATCGTTTTTTAAAATTATTTTAACCTCCCCACATTATAATTGGAAGACGTGTAAACTCTTAACAGTCTATTAGCTAGAAAGGTAACTCCAAACACATGGTCTCTAATAGCAGCTGTTTAGCTGGTTAAACAAAGGTTAGCCATGTGTTGGCAAAAAAATTATGTCCAAGTAAAGCGGTACATACCGCGACTAGTACTCACGGGTGCCTTTTCAATGCCTATGTCAGATACTCAAGTGAGCGTAATTACTTCTGAGTGTAATTTGCTCAATATTAGGAGTTAAGGAATAATATATTTTCCTATGTTCTACTGTAGGTATGTACAAAACATGTGTTTATTCTTATTGTTGCTAGTGATAATAATAAAAACATTTGATATAATACATTTATATTTTGGCAGACCCCCTGCAGTACCTCTGCTGACCCCTAGGGGGGGGGGGCACGGACCCCCTCTTGAATACCCCTGCTGTAAACGATACATCAGGTTTATGACTTCTCCCTCTTTTTTCCCAACGGCATGGCAGATATTGACTTACCCCACATTGGGGCTAACAGTTAAAGAACACAGTGGTTAGCCAAAGAGAGTCACCGAGACAGAACCTGACACCCTGGTCCTTTGTCGGTTGCTGTAAATCACACCTATCAGAGGAGAAATTTTGGGTCTAGAGGCCTGGGTCAGAGGGCAACGTTTGCTTGGGGCGCGGTCGGTGATGTAGCCACAACCCTTTCTGTCTGTAGTCCTGTTCATATCGTAGACTGACAGATACAGAATGATACTGTTATGATGTTGTGGCGTATGAATTATGAATGCATGACAGTCTTAAATCCTATACAAGTAGAACCACAAGTTTACATTTTCACAGCTTGAAAGCCACCTCTATGGACCAATGCTTCTGAGTCTGAGCTCTTCTATCCAAAAGCAAACCATGTGTTGTGGAGTTAGAGAGGGAGAGAGACAGTACATTAAGTGCATTCGGAAAGTATTCAGACCCCTTCCCTTTTTCCACATTTTGTTATGTTACAGCCTTATTCTAAAATGTATTAAATAAAAAATGTTCCTCATCAGTCTACACACAATACCCCATAATGACAAAGCAAAAACAGGTTTTTAGAAATGTTTGCAAATGTATTAAAAATAAAAAACGGAAATACCTTATTTACATAACTATTCAGACCCTTTGCTGTTAGACTCGAAATTGAGCTCAGGTGCATCCTGTTTCCATGTATCATCCTTGAGATGTTTCTACAACTTGATTGGATTCCACCTGTGGTAAATTCAATTAATTGGACATGATTTGGAAAGGCATGCAACTGTGTATAAAAGGTCCCACAGTTGACAGTGCATGTCAGAGCAAAAACCAAGCCATGAGGTCAAACAAATTTTCCGTAGAGCTCCGAGACAGGATTGTTTTGAGGCACAGATCTGGGGAAGGGTACCAAAATATTTCTGCAGCATTGAAGGTCCCGAAGAACACAGTGGCCTCCATCATTTTTAAATGAAAGAAGTTTGGAACCACCAAGCCTCTTTCTAGAGCTGGCCGCGCTGGGCCAAACTGAGCAATCGTCAGAGAAGGGCCTTGGTCAGGGAGGTGACCAAGAACCCGATGGTCACTCTGACAGAGCTCCAGAGTTCCTCTGGGGAGATGGGAGAACCTTCCAGAAGAACAATAATCTCTGCAGCACCACACCAATCAGGCACATGACAGCCGGCTTGGAGTTTGCCAAAAGGCACCTAAAGACTCTCAGACCATGATAAACAAGATTCTCTGTTCTGATGAAACCAAGATTGAACTCTATGGCCTGAATGCCAAGCGTCAAGTCTGGAGGAAACCTGGCACCATCCCTACGGTGAAGCATGGTGGTGGCAGCATCATGCTGTGGGGATGTTTTTCAGTGGCAGGGACTGGGAGACTAGTCAGGACCGAGGGAAAGATGAACGGAGCAAAGTACAGAGAGATCCTTGATGAAAACCTGCTCCAGAGCACTCAGGACCTCAGACTGGGGCGAAGGTTCACCTTCCAACAGGACAACGACCCTAAGCACACAGCCAAGACAACGCAGAAGTGGCTTCGGGACAAGTCTCTGAGTGTCCTTGAGTGGCCCAGCCAGAGTCCAGACTTGAACCCGATCGAACACCTCTGGAGAGACCTGAAAATAGCTGTGCAGCAACACTCCCCATCCAACCTGACAGAGCTTGAGAGGATCTGCAGAGAAGAATAGAAGAAACTCCCCAAATACAGGTGTGCCAAGCTTGTAGCGTCATAATGACACTACTGGTCCTGCTCACACTGCCCTACCCTATGCTTTGACTTCTTTCTCCCCTCTCTCTCCAGATAAAATCTTGCGACTTGTGACTGCAGGCCGCCCAACAACCTGCCCGCTTGACCCCATCCCCTCCTCTCTTCTCCAGACCATCTCCGGTGACCTTCTCCCCTACCTCACCTCGCTGATCAACTCATCCTTGACCGCTGCCTATGTCCCTTCCGTCTTCAAGAGAGCGAGAGTTGCACCCCTTCTCAAAAAACCAACACTCGATCCCACTGATGTCAACAACTACAGACCAGTATCCCTTCTTTCTTTTCTTTCCAAAACTATTGAGCGTGCCGTCTTTAGCCAACTCTCTTGCTATCTCTCTCAGAATGACCTTCTTGATCCAAACCAGTCAGGTTTCAGGACTGGTCATTCAACTGAGACTGCTCTTCTCTGTGTCACGGAGGCTCTCCGCACTGCTAACGCTAACTCTCTCTCCTCTGCTCTTGTCCTTCTAGACCTGTCTGCTGCCTTTGATACTGTGAACCATCAGATCCTCCTCTCCACCCTCTCCGAGCTGGGCATCTCCGGCGCGGCTCACTCCTGGATCGCGTCCTACCTGACCGGTCGCTCCTACCAAGTGGCGTGGCGAGAAGCTGTCTCCGCACCACGTGCTCTCACCACTGGTGTCCCCCAGGGCTCAGTTCTAGGCCCTCTCCTATTCTCCCTATACACCAAGTCACTTGGCTCTGTCATATCCTCACATGGCCTCTCCTATCATTGCTACGCTGACGATACACAACTAATCTTCTCCTTTCCCCCTTCTGATAACCAGGTGGCGAATCGCATCTCTGCATGTCTGGCAGACATATCAGTATGGATGACGGATCACCACCTCAAGCTGAACCTTGGCAAGACGGAGCTGCTCTTCCTCCCGGGGAAGGACTGCCCGTTCCATGATCTCGCCATCACGGTTGACAACTCCATTGTGTCCTCCTCCCAGAGTGCGAAGAGCCTTGGCGTGACCCTGGACAACACCCTGTCGTTCTCCGCTAACATCAAGGCGGTGACCCGATCCTGCAGGTTCATGCTCTACAACATTCGGAGAGTACGACCCTGCCTCACACAGGAAGCGGCACAGGTCCTAATCCAGGCACTTGTCATCTCCCGTCTGGATTACTGCAACTCGCTGTTGGCTGGGCTCCCTGCCTGTGCCATTAAACCCCTACAACTCATCCAGAATGCCGCAGCCCGTCTGGTGTTCAACCTTCCCAAGTTCTCTCACGTCACCCCGCTCCTCCGCACACTCCACTGGCTTCCAGTTGAAGCTCGCATCTGTTACAAGACCATGGTGCTTGCCTATGGAGCTGTGAGGGGATCGGCACCTCTGTACATTCAGGCTCTGATCAGTCCCTACATCCAAACGAGGGCATTGCGTTCATCCACCTCTGGCCTGCTGGCTCCCCTTCCTCTGCGGAAGCATAGTTCCCGCTCAGCCCAGTCAAAACTGTTCGCTGCTCTGGCACCCCAATGGTGGAACAAGCTCCCTCACGACGCCAGGACAGCGGAGTCACTCACCACCTTCCGGAGACATTTGAAACCCCACCTCTTTAAGGAATACCTGGGATAGGATAAAGTAATCCTTCTACCCCCCCCCCCCCCCCCCCCTAAAAAAGAAAAAAAATATATATATATATTGTAAAGTGGTTATCCCACTGGCTATAGGGTGAATGCACCTATTTGTAAGTCGCTCTGGATAAGAGCGTCTGCTAAATGACGTAAATGTAAA
>NW_028166535.1:0-22500 GCF_964263955.1 Coregonus lavaretus
ATGGTGTCAGATGAAAAAGGGTAATGTGGTAATGTGTTGGCGACCACGTTGTAAATCATCATATATATATATATACAGATTTCGTGATATTAATGTTAAGGTAATTTCCGCATATGTAGCTAACGCGGGAACTTTCCCTTTAAATGTCAATCATGCTGTAACGGTGAATTCACGATTTTTGTTTTGAATAGAGCTCTTCCTCAGCTTTTATCGTGATATGGATTGAATAAAGCTAAGCTCAACTCGTCAATTAAATTAACCACACCTCAATTGATGAGGCTGTTCTCAAAGACCATCTCTCACTGTCTAATTGACAAAAATATCCCCATGTAAACATAAACCCTGACCTGGTCCCAAATAGCACCCTATTCCCTATACTTTAGACCAGGGCAAGTACTGCACTATACAGGGATTAGGGTTCCATTTGGGAAGCTGAATAACTGTGATTTCATCATCATGTACAGTACTGTAGAGTGCCTTGCAAAAGTATTCATCCCCATTGGCGTTTTTCCTATTTTGTTGCATTACAACCTGTAATTTAAATGTATTTTTATTTGGATTTCATGAAAATGGACATACACAAAATAGTCCAAATTGGTGAACTGAAATGAAAAAAATAACTTGTTTCAAAAAATTCTAAAAAAATTAATAATGGAAAAGTGGTGCGTGCATGAAGCCCCTAAAAAAGGTCAGGTGCAACCAACTACCTTCAGAAGTCACATAATTAGTTAAATAAAGTCCACCTCTGTGCAATCTAAGTGTCACATGATCTGTCACATGACCTCAGTATATATACACCTGTTCTGAAAGGCCCCAGAGTCTGCAACACCACTAAGCAAGGGGCACCACCAAGCAAGCGGTACATGAAGACCAAGGAGCTCTCCAAACAATTCAGGGACACGGTTGTGGAGAAGTACAGATCAGGGTTGGGTTATAAAAAATATATGACACTTTGAACATCCCACGGAGCACCAATAAATCCATTATTCAAAAATGGAAAGAATATGGCACCACAACAAACCTGCCAAGAGAGGGCCGCCCACCAAAACTCACGGACCAGGCAAGGAGGGCATTAATCAGAGAGACAACAAAGAGACCAAAGATAACCCTGAAGGAGCTGCAAAGCTCCACAGCGGAGATTGGAGTATCTGTCCATAGGACCACTTTAAGCCGTACACTCCACAGAGCTGGGCTTTACAGAAGAGTGGCCAGAAAAAAGCAATTGCTTAAAGAAAATAATAAGCAAACACGTTTGGTGTTCGCCAAAGCTATGTGGGAGACTCCCCAAACATATGGAAGAAGGTACTCTGGTCAAATGAGACTAAAATTGAGCTTTTTGGCAATCAAGGAAAACGCTATGTCTGGCACAAACCCAACACCTCTCATCACCCCAAGAACACCATCCCCACAGTGAAGCTTGGTGGTGGAAGCATCATGCTGTGGGGATGTTTTTCATCGGCAGGGACTGGGAAACTGGTCAGAATTGAAGGAATGATGGATGGGGCTAAATACAGGGAAATTCTTGAGGGAAATCTGTTTCAATCTTCCAGAGATTTGAGACTGGGACGGAGGTTCATCTTCCAGCAGGACAATGACCCTAAGCATACTGCTAAAGCAAAACTCGAGTGGTTTAAGGGGAAACATTGAAATGTCTTGAAATGGCATAGTCAAAGCACAGACCTCAATCCAATTGAGAATCTGTGGTATGACTTAAAGATTGCTGTACACCAGTGGAACCAATCCAACCTGAAGGAGCTGGAGCAGTTTTGCCTTGAAGAATGGGAAAAAATCACAGTGGCTAGATGTGCCAAGCTTATAGAGACATACCCCAAGAGACTTGCAGCTGTAATTGCTGCAAAAGGTGGCTCTACAAAGTATTGACTTTGGGGGGGTGAATAGTTATGCACGCTCAAGTTTTCTTTTTTATTTTTGTGTTATTTCTTGCATGTTTCACAAAAAAAAAATATTTTGCATCTTCAAAGTGGTAGGCATGTTGTGTAAATTAAAAAAAATCAATTTTAATTCCAGGTTGTAAGGCAAGAAAATAGGAAAAATGCCAAGGGGGGTGAATACTTTCGCAAGCCACTACATATCAAATAAAATTAAAGTTTATTTGTCACATGCAAAGGATACAGAAGGTATAAACGGTACAGTGAAATGGTTACTTGCAAAGTGGAGTATTTTGTTTACACATATACAGTGGGGAAAAAAAGTATTTAGTCAGCCACCAATTGTGCAAGTTCTCCCACTTAAAAAGATGAGAGAGGCCTGTAATTTTCATCATAGGTACACGTCAACTATGACAGACAAATTGAGGAAAAAAAATCCAGAAAATTACATTGTAGGATTTTTTATGAATTTATTTGCAAATTATGGTGGAAAATAAGTATTTGGTCACCTACAAACAAGCAAGATTTCTGGCTCTCACAGACCTGTAACTTCTTCTTTAAGAGGCTCCTCTGTCCTCCACTCGTTACCTGTATTAATGGCACATGTTTGAACTTGTTATCAGTATAAAAGACACCTGTCCACAACCTCAAACAGTCACACTCCAAACTCCACTATGGCCAAGACCAAAGTGCTGTCAAAGGACACCAGAAACAAAAGTGTAGACCTGCACCAGGCTGGGAAGACTGAATCTGCAATAGGTAAGCAGCTTGGTTTGAAGAAATCAACTGTGGGAGCAATTATTAGGAAATGGAAGACATACAAGACCACTGATAATCTCCTTCGATCTGGGGCTCCACGCAAAATCTCACCCCGTGGGGTCAAAATGATCACAAGAACAGTGAGCAAAAATCCCAGAACCACACGGGGGGACCTAGTGAATGACCTGCAGAGAGCTGGGACCAAAGTAACAAAGCCTACCATCAGTAACACACTACGCCGCCAGGGACTCAAATCCTGCAGTGCCAGACGTGTCCCCCTGCTTAAGCCAGTACATGTCCAGGTCCGTCTGAAGTTTGCTAGAGTGCATTTGGATGATCCAGAAGAGGATTGGGAGAATGTCATATGGTCAGATGAAACCAAAATAGAACTTTTTGGTAAAAACTCAACTCGTCGTGTTTGGAGGACAAAGAATGCTGAGTTGCATCCAAAGAACACCATACCTGCTGTGAAGCATGGGGGTGGAAACATCATGCTTTGGGGCTGTTTTTCTGCAAAGGGACCAGGACGACTGATCCGTGTAAAGGAAAGAATGAATGGGGCCATGTATCGTGAGATTTTGAGTGAAAACCTCCTTCCATCAGCAAGGGCATTGAAGATGAAACGTGGCTGGGTCTTTCAGCATGACAATGATCCCAAACACACCGCCCGGGCAACGAAGGAGTGGCTTCGTAAAAAGCATTTCAAGGTCCTGGAGTGGCCTAGCCAGTCTCCAGATCTCAACCCCATAGAAAATCTTTGGAGGGAGTTGAAAGTCCGTGTTGCCCAGCGACAGCCCCAAAACATCACTGCTCTAGAGGAGATCTGCATGGAGGAATGGGCCAAAATACCAGCAACAGTGTGTGAAAACCTTGTGAAGACTTACAGAAAACGTTTGACCTGTGTCATTGCCAACAAAGGGTATATAACAAAGTATTGAGAAACTTTTGTTATTGACCAAATAATTATTTTCCACCATAATTTGCAAATAAATTCATTAAAAATCCTACAATGTGATTTTCTGGATTTGTTTTTCTCATTTTGTCTGTCATAGTTGACGTGTACCTATGATGAAAATTACAGGCCTCTCTCATCTTTTTAAGTGGGAGAACTTGCACAATTGGTGGCTGACTAAATACTTTTTTTCCCCACTGTAGCTTGCTAGCTTGCTAAACAATTTTACCCTAATCCCAACTCATAACGTTACTACCCTGCATGAATATACAGGTAGCTAAAGCTAACCAACTTGCTAGGTTCAATGTTAGCTAGATAGCTAACGTTAGGTTATAACTAGCAATGCAAATATTACTACACAGATCATACACGTAATGAGAGCTAGCGAGCCAGCCAGCTAACTTTACAGTGAGGGCAAAAAGTATTTGATCCCCTGCTGATTTTGTACGTTTGCCTACTGACAAAGACATGATCAGTCTATAATTTTAATAGTAGGTTTATTTGAACAGTGAGAGACAGAATAACAACAACAAAAAATCCAGAAAAACGCATGTCAAAAATGTTATAAATTGATTTGCATTTTAATGAGGGAAATAAGTATTTGACCCCCTCTCAATCAGAAAGATTTCTTGCTCCCAGGTGTCTTTTATACAGGTAACGAGCTGAGATTAGGAGCACACTCTTAAAGGGAGTGCTCCTAATCTCAGTTTGTTACCTGTATAAAAGACACCTGTCCACAGAAGCAATCAATTAATGAGATTCCAAACTCTCCACCATGGCCAAGACCAAATAGCTCTCCAAAGATGTCAGGGACAAGATTGTAGACCTACACAAGGCTGGAATGGGCTACAAGACCATCGCCAAGCAGCTTGGTGAGAAGGTGACAAAAGTTGGTGCGATTATTCGCAAATGGAAGAAACACAAAAGAACTGTCAATCTCCCTCGGCCTGGGGCTCCATGCAAGATCTCACCTCGTGGAGTTGCAATGATCATGAGAACGGTGAAGAATCAGCCCAGAACTACACGGGAGGATCTTGTCAATTTTTTTATTTCACCTTTATTTAACCAGGTAAGCCAGTTGAGAACAAGTTCTCATTTACAACTGCGACCTGGCCAAGATAAAGCAAAGCAGTGCGATAAAAACAACAACACATAGTTACATATGGGGTAAAAATACATAAAGTCAAAAAAGACAACATAAAATATTATACAGTGTGTGCAAATGTAGTAAGTTATGGAGGTAAGGTAGTAAGTAACAATAAATTGGCCATAGTGCAAAATAGTTACAATTTCGTATAACACTGGAAAGATAGATGTGCAAAAGAGGATGTGCAAATAGAGATACTGGGATGCAAATTAGCAAAATAAATAACAATATGGGGATGAGGTAGTTGGGTGGGCTAATTTCAGAAAGGCTGTGTACAGGTGCTGTGATCGGTAAGTTGCTCTGACAACTGGCGCTTAAAGTTAGTGAGGGAGATAAGATTCTCCAGCTTCAGAAAATTTTGCAGTTCGTTCCAGTCATTGGCAGCAGAGAACTGGAAGGAATGGCAGCCAAAGGAGGTGTTGGCTTTGGGGATGTCCAGTGAGATATATCTGCTGGAGCGCAGACTACGGGTGGGTGTTGCTATGGTGACCAGTGAGCTAAGATAAGACGGGATTTGCCTAGCAGTGATTTATAGATGACCTGGAGCCAGTGGGTTTGGCGACGAATATGTAGTGAGGGCCAGCCAACGAGAGCGTACAGGTCACAATGGTGGGTAGTATATGGGGCTTTGGTGACAAAACGGATGGCACTGTGATAGACTACATCCAATTTGCTGAGTAGGGTGTTGGAGGCTATTTTGTAAATGACATCGCCGAAGTCAAGGATCGGTAGGATAGTCAGTTTTACGAGGGCATGTTTGGCAGCATGAGTGAGGGAGGCTTTGTTGCGAAATAGGAAGCCGATTCTAGATCTAACTTTTGATTGGAGATGCTTAATGTGAGTCTGGAAGGAGAGTTTACAGTCTAACCAGACACCTAGGTATTTGTAGTTGTCCACATACTCTAGGTCAGACCCTCCGAGAGTAGTGATTCTAGTCGGGTGGGCGGGTGCAAGCAGCGTTCGGTTGAAGAGCATGCATTTAGTTTTACTAGTGTTTAAGACCAGTTGGAGGCTACGGAAGGAGTGTTGAATGGCATTGAAGCTTGTTTGGAGGTTTGTTAACACAGTGTCCAATGAAGGGCCAGATGTATACAAAATGGTGTCGTCCGCATAGAGGTGGATCCGAGCGTCACCAGCAGCAAGAGCGACATCATTGATATACACAGAGAATAGAGTCGGCCCGAGAATTAAACCCTGTGGCACGCCCATAGAGACGGCCAGAGGTCCAGACAACAGGCCCTCCGATTTGACACATTGAACACTATCTGAGAAGTAGTTGGTGAACCAGGCGAGGCAGTCATTAGAGAAACCAAGGCTATTTAGTCTGCCAATAAGAATGGTGGTTGACAGAGTCGAAAGCCTTGGCCAGGTCGATGAAGACAGCTGCGCAGTACTGTCTTTTATTGATCGCGTTTATAATATCGTTTAGGACCTTGAGCGTGGCTGAGGTGCACCCATGACCAGCTCGGAAACCGGATTGCATAGCAGAGAAGGTACGGTGGGATTCGAAATGGTCGGTGATCTGTTTGTTAACTTGGCTTTCAAATACTTTCGAAAGGCAGGGCAGAATGGATATACGTCTATAACAGTTTGGATCTAGAGTGTCACCCCCTTTGAAGAGGGTGATGACCGCGGCAGCTTTCCAGTCTCTGGGGATCTCAGACGTTACGAAAAAGAGGTTGAACAGGCTAGTAATAGGGGTTGCGACAATTTTGGCGGCTAATTTTAGAAAGAAACGGTCCAGATTGTCTAGCCCAGCTGATTTGTAGGGGTCCAGATTTTTTAGCTCTTTCAGAACGTCAGCTGTCTGAATTTGTGTGAAGGAAAAGCGGGGGGGGGGGGGGGGGGGGCATGGGCAAGTTTCAGCGGAGGGTGCAGAGCTGGTGGCCGGGGTAGTGGTAGCCAGGTGGAAAGCATGGCCAGCCATAGCAAAATGATTGTTGAAATTCTCGATTATTGTAGATTTATCGGTGGTGACAGTCTTTCCTAGCCTCAGTGCAGTGGGCAGTTGGGAGGAGGTGCTCTTATTTTCCATGGACTTTACAGTGTCCCAAAACTTTTTGGAGTTAGTGCTACAGGATGCACATTTCTGTTTGAAAAAGCTATCCTTTGCTTTCCTGACTGATTGTGTATATTGGTTCCTGACTTCCCTAAAAAGTTGCATATCGCGGGGGCTGTTCGATGCTAATGCAGTACGCCACAGGATGTTTTTGTGCTGGTCAAGGGCAGTCAAGTCTGAGGAAAACCAGGGGCTATATCTGTTCTTAGTTCTGAATTTTTTGAATGGGGCATGCTTTTTTAAGATTGAGAGGAAAGCACTTTTAAAGAACAACCAGGCATCCTCTACTGACAGAATGAGGTCAATATCCATCCAGGATACCCGGGCCAGGTCAATAAGAAAGGCCTGCTCGCTAAAGTGTTTTAGGGAGCGTTTGACAGTGATGAGGGGTGTTCGTTTGATCGCGGACCCATTACGGACGCAGGCAATAATGCAGTGATCGCTGAGATCCTGGTTGAACACAGCGGAGGTGTATTTAGAGGGTAAATTTGTCAGGATGATATCTATGAGGGTGCCCATGTTTACAGATTTAGGGTTGTACCTGGTACGTTCCTTGATAATTTGTTTGAGATTGAGGGCATCTAGTTTAGATTGTAGGTTGGCCGGGATGTTAAGCATATCCCAGTTTAGGTCACCAAGCAGTACGAACTCTGAGGATAGATGGGGGGCAATCAGTTCACATATGGTGTCCAGGGCACAGCTCGGGGCTGAGGGGTTCTGTAGCAAGCGGCAACAGTTAGAGACTTATTTCTGGAAAGGTGGATTTTTAGAAGTAGAAGCTCAAACTGTTTGGACACAGACCTGGATAGTACGATAGAGCTCTGCAGGCTATCTCTACAGTAGATTGCAACCCCACCCCCTTTGGCAGTTCTATCGAGACGGAAAATGTTGTAGTTGGGGATGGAAATGTCTGAATTTTTGGTGGCCTTCCTAAGCCAGGATTCAGACACTGCTAGAACATGGTTGGTTGATTGTGCTAACGCAGTGAATAACTCAAACTTAGGGAGGAGGCTTCGGATATTAACATGCAAGAAACCAAGGCTTTTGAGATTACAGAAGTCAACAAATGATAACGCCTGGGGAGTAGGAGTGATACTGGGGGCTACAGGGCCTGGGTTAACCTCTACATCACCAGAGGAACAGAGGAGGAGTAGAATAAGGATACGGCTAAAGGCTTTAAGAACTGGTCTTCTAGTGTGTTGGGTACAGAGAATAAAAGGGGCAGGTTTCCGGGCGTTGTAGAATAGATTCAGGGCATTATGTACAGACAAGGATATGGAAGGATAGGAGTACAGTGGAGGTACACCTAAGCATTGGGTAACGATGAAGGAGATAGCATCACTGGAGTCACCGATTGAGTCGGTCTCCGCGTGTATTGGGGGTGGGACAAAGGAGCTATCTAAGGCAGGTTTAGCTGGGCTGGGGGATCTACAGTGAAATAGTACAATAAGAAATAAGCGAAACAGCAATAAGCAAGGCATATTGACATGGGAGAGAGGCATAAAGCAATCACAGGTGTAATTCGAGAGAGCTAAGACAACAGCTGGTAATGGCGACAAAGTTTGGGCTGAGGCTAAACATAAACAGGATGCGGTACCGTATAAAGGAACAGTCCAGCAGGCATCAGCTGTATAGCTGAGTTATTATAAGGTCCGGTGAACAGCAATAGGATAGTTTGTAGGTAGTTTGGGGGCTGCTATAGCACTAGCTAGCAAGAGGCCACGGCTAGCGTGTGCTAGCGGGCCGGGGCTAGCAGATGGATCTTTGTGGTCGACGTCGTAACGGGAAGCCTGTTGTAACCACATCAGACGATTTCGTCGGCAGACCAGTCGTGTTGGAACGGTGGGGCTCCACGTGTCAACACTAGGAGGTCCCGTCCGGTTGACAGAGAGGTAGATAGCCTTGAGATGGGCCTGGCTCAAGGCTAACTCAAGGCTGATTAGCCAACCACAAAACGTCCCTTTGGTTGCAGCTAGCTAGTAGCGATGAATCCGGTGTTAATGGTTCAGTGATTCCGGCAGAAAAACCGATATGTTCAGGGTCGATAACGCGCTGTGCAGACAGTGCAGACTGGCCAAATAATAGTCCAGGCTAGAGCTGGCTGGCTGGTATGTAGTGCAGGCCACAGCCACGGAAAATAGTGAAGACCGCTAAACGGTGGCTAATAGCAAGTAGCTAGTTAGCTGGCTAGCTGGCTAGTTTCAGCCAGAGGTTCTGGATAAAAATGTATGAAGAAACAACAGAATCCGTTCCACATTGGGTGAGGCGGGTTGCAGGAAAGTATATTTAGTTAAAGGATGGAAAGTGAGATTAAGAAATATATACGAAAAAATACTAAAAAACTAAAAAACAGGCTATTTACATAAAGGACACTACAGAAAACACGACCGCACTGCTATGCCATCTTGATCTCAAGGCAGGTGGGACCATAGTCAACAAGAAAACTATTGGTAACACACTACGCTGTGAAGGACTGAAATCCTGCAGCGCCCGCAAGGTCCACCTGCTCAAGAAAGCACATATACAGGCCCGTCTGAAGTTTGCCAATGAACATCTGAATGATTCAGAGTAGAACTGGGTGAAAGTGTTGTGGTCAAATGAGACCAAAATGGAGCTATTTGGCATCAACTCAACTCGCCGTGTTTGGAGGAGGAGGAATGCTACCTATGACCCCAAGAACACCATCCCCACCGTCAAACATGGAGGTGGAAACATTATGCTTTGGGGGTGTTTTTCTGCTAAGGGGACAGGACAACTTCACCGCATCAAAGGGACGATGGACAGCGCCATGTACCGTCAAATCTTGGGTGAGAACCTCCTTCCCTCAGCCAGGGCATTGAAAATGGGTCGTGGATGGGTATTCCAGCATGACAATGACCCAAAACACATGGCCAAGGCAACAAAGGAGTGGCTCAAGAAGAAGCACATTAAGGTGAGATGTGTGCAAACCTGGTGGCCAACTACAAGAAACGTCTGACCTCTGTGATTGCCAACAAGGGTTTTGCCACCAAGTACTAAGTCATGTTTTGCAGAGGAGTCAAATACTTATTTCCCTCATTAAAATGCAAATCAATTTAGAACATTTTTGACATGCGTTTTTCTGGATTTTTTGTTGTTGTTATTCTGTCTCTCACTGTTCAAATAAACCTACCATTAAAATTATAGACTGATCATGTCTTTGTCAGTGGGCAAACGTACAAAATCAGCAGGGGATCAAATACTTTTTCTCCCCTCACTGTGGCTAGCTAGCTAACAGTACGCTATAACTTTCAACAAATTTAGAAACTTATAATATCTGAAAATGTAGCTAGCTAGACTCTCTTACCCGTATACATTGACGAACGCTTCTCCCTCTCTGTCACAGATGCCACGGTTGCCACGGTTGCCATGGTTGCCCTTAGTTTGAAGATCCGGAGACAGGTGTTTTATGCAACAGCCTTTTTTGTTCTCTTTTCGACTCCGTCCGCATTTGCAATCAAACACCAGAATTCTCCTTAGCTATCATACCCTGCATTCCACTGATTTCAAAACTCAGTCCTCCAGAAAAGCGGAGAGCCTTAGCAACACTTTTGCAGTTCTTTGTGATAGCTTTCAAACAAGTCGCTAAATGAAGGATTACCCACACATACTAAGCAGCTCATGTTATAGACAGAAGCCTGCTACATGGCAATCCAAACTAATCTCTCGGCATGTCCAGTCCATCCATTATCTCAGCCAATCATGGCTAGCGGGAAGGTTCCTGTCTTTCTCTGTGGCAAAACCAACTAGGCTCATAATTTAACCATTTTATTCGTATTTACGCCTAGTTTCCTGAAACGAGTCACAAATATGAATTATTCCCGGTATTGAAACTTGGTAGATTTTCAGGATATTAATCCCTAGTGCGTGTGTGTGTGCATGTGTGTATGTGTGTATCTGTGTGTGTGTGTGTGTTTTTGAGACCCACTCACACTCACACAAACACACACACTTACACTCACACACACACTCACACTCACACTGACTCTCACACACACACTGACACTCACACTCACACTCACACACACACACACACACACACACACACACACACACACACACACACACACACACACACACACACACACACACACACTGTGTGTCACTGGTTCCCCTTGTGTTGTTTATTTCCTGTGGCTGGAACTCCCTGGGTCAGAGGGGACCTGTCTTTCTTCATGGCCAGAAACATCATTTGAAATGTGTTTCTGTGTCAAACACTGTATCCACAAAGTATATCCTGCCATAAAAACACACCAATATGCCACCTGGGAGACTCTACATGGAATGATGGATTATAAACTAGCTTTAGTGGTTCTGTGGAACTAGTGTAGGTTCCATGCCCACTTATTGAGTGGTGGTAAAGCTGATGGATGGATATGGATAACTCTCTGTGTTCAGGTGTGACATCTACTAAAGGACCAGAGATTCTTCACTGTGGATACTAGCAGAAATGGGTTCAAACAGTATTTATTTTATTTTCAAGTACTGTTTATAATCTTTAATGTTTTATTGAGCCTGCCCGGACTGCAATTTTGGGACTATTCCATTGGTTCCATTGCACCAGGCAATCTCAATGAGCTTAATACTATTTGAACCCAGGTCTCTGCTATGCTCTGGTGGACAGGCAGTTATCTGAACCTTGCCCTGAGCCTTGAGTTTGAAATTCATCAGAGAACGAGAGAGAGAGAGAGAGGGAGAGAAAGAGAGAGAGAGAGAGAGGAGAGAGAGAGAGAGGAGAAAGAGAGGGAAAGGGAGAGGGAGAGAGACAGAGACAGAGAGGGAGAGATAGAGAGAGAGAGGGAGAGAGAGAGGGACAGAGAGAGAGAGAGAGAGAGGGACAGAGGGAGAGAGAGAGAGGGAGAGGGACAGAGAGAGAGAGATGGAGAGAGAGAGGGAGAGAGAGAGGGACAGAGAGAGAGAGAGAGAGAGAGAGAGAGGGAGAGAGAGATAGAAAGAGAGAGCGAGAGCGAGAGAGAGAGAGAGAGAGAGAGAGAGAGAGAGAGAGAGAGGGAAAGGGAGAGAGACAGAGACAGAGAGGGAGAGAGAGAGAGGGAGAGGGACAGAGAGAGAGAGATAGAGAGAGAGAGGGAGAGAGAGAGGGACAGAGAGAGAGAGAGAGAGAGAGAGAGGGAGAGAGAGATAGAAAGAGAGAGCGAGAGCGAGAGCGAGAGCGAGAGAGAGAGAGAGAGAGAGAGAGAGAGACAGAGAGAGAGAGAGAGAGAGAGAGAGAGATAGAGAGAGAGAGGGAAAGGGAGAGAGACAGAGACAGAGAGGGAGAGAGAGGAAGGTGTGATTTATGCAAATAGGAAATCTGATGATTTGTTTATAGGTCTTCATTGCGCCCTGTGGTCAGATACAACCTAGCTAATACGAAAACAGTCCTTCACGCTCTATGATAATGGAGAGATTGTTTTCAGACATACGTTTCTGCAGGGGTGGATATATAGTGGCTTGCGAAAGTTTCCCTGCCGATGAAAAACATGATGGTGTTCTTGGGGTGATGAGAGGTGTTGGGTTTGCGCCAGACATAGCGTTTTCCTTGATGGCCATAAAGCTCCATTTTAGTCTCATCTGACCAGAGTACCTTCTTCCATATGTTTGGGGAGTCTCCCAAATGGCCCACCAAACGTGTTTGCTAATTTTTTTATTTAAGCAATGGCTTTTTTCTGGCCACTCTTCCGTAAAGCCCAGCTCTGTGGAGTGTACGGCTTAAAGTGGTCCTATGGACAGATACTCCAATCTCCGCTGTGGAGCTTTGCAGCTCCTTCAGGGTTATCTTCGGTCTCTTTGTTGTCTCTCTGAGTAATGCCCTCCTTGCCTGGTCCGTGAGTTTTGGTGGGCGGCCCTCTCTTGGCAGGTTTGTTGTGGTGCCATATTCTTTCCATTTTTGAATAATGGATTTAATGGTGCTCCGTGGGATGTTCAAAGTTTCCGGATATTTTTTTATAACCCAACCCTGATCTGTACTTCTCCACAACTTTGTCCCTGACCTGTTTGGAGAGCTCCTTGGTCTTCATGGTGCCGCTTGCTTGGTGGTGCCCCTTGCTTAGTGGTGTTGCAGACTCTGGGGCCTTTCAGAACATGTGTGTATATATACTGAGATCATGTGACAGATCATGTGACACTTAGATTGCACACAGGTGGATTTTATTTAACGAATTATGTGACTTCTGAAGGTAATTGGTTGCATCAGATCTTATTTAGGGGCTTCATAGCAAAGGGGGTGAATCCATATCCACGCACCACTTTTCCGTTATTAATTTTGTAGAATTTTTTTAAACAAGTTGAATACTTTTGCAAGGCACTGCAGTTTGTCTTTACCAGAGACGGTAATGTGAAGAACAACATGACCTGCACCAAAGTCAAATTAGGATATAACGTTGGGGGGGGGGGGGGGGGGGGGCGGAGCTAGCATGTTGGAGTGAACGGCTGTGTGTGAGAGGCTCCTGCAAATTTTTTGCGAAATAATCTAACCTAACTTACTTTATGGCACTTACAACAAACGTTTCTTTCTAATACAATATTGTAACTTTCTATGTGAAAATGCCTAGTAATAAGCGACCAAAGGACAATAAATCCACATCAGAGGCCTACTCCCCACCAAACAACGAGAAAGACATGGCGGAAAGCAAAGGTAACAACGTGACACTTACAGAACTTACCCGGGCTTTGGGAGAACTACGTGTTGCTATAGCGGAGGATCTTAAGGCTACTATTAATGAACTGGACACTAAAATCGAGAGCACTATTCGAACGGTCGCTTCGCAGGGCCAGAGTATTGTGGACCTTGAGAAAGCTTCTGAATTCAACGCTGGTAGGATAGACGAGTTAGAGAAACTCTGCACGTCATTGCAGGAGAGTGTGCAGAGGCTTTCTGTGAAAGTGGTCGACCTGGAGGGCAGATCCAGGCGTCATAACCTTCGCATTGTGGGTCTGGCAGAAGGGGTGGAGGCGGGCTCTCGCCCAACCGACTTCTTCGCCAAGCTATTGAAGGAGGCAATGGGGCCGGATATTTGGCTTCGGATCCCCTTCTGGACCATGCACATGGCGCCCTTGTCCCAGTGCCTGGACCGGGCCAGCGTCCTCGCCCAGTAATCATCTGTTGTCACAGTTTGAAGAGGATCCAAGGATCTTATCCTGCGCGAGGCTCGAATGAGGGGCAACCTGTTAGATAAAGGGCACCCCTTTCGTGTCTATGAGGATTATGCGCCCGATGTGGCAAAGCACCGCGCTGGCTACAGAGATGTCATGACCAAACTCTACAAACTCCATCTCCGCCCAGCCTTGCTCTTCCCTGCAAGACTAAGAATTACCCCGCCTTCCGGGGAGAAGATTTGGCTCTCCTCGGTTTTGGACGCAGAGAAGATTATCCGGGAATATACGCCAATCCCCCGTACAGGTTAGAGTGCCTTGTCATTGTGTGTTAGGGTCTGCTCATGGACTCGAATCCATACTATACCATAACGGGTGAAACCGTATTAAATGGTCTCAGCAAGGGCTACCGAACATGTAATACGCTGAGCTGACCAATGGAGGGTGGTGAGAGCTCTCATTTAACGTTAATTTCACTTTCATTCCGACTGGGTTTAGAGCGATGCCTGTTTGGGAGGCCTTCCAGGTCGGATCATTGACACTTTCGGATGGATATACTTATATTCCCCCATTTTTGTTTTGTTTTGTTATTTATTTTTCAACTCTTACATTATTCCTATTGTTATACCATGTATTTATTGCTTGCAGGGGTCTGGGGGTGATGGTTGGGAAGGGGCAGGTGCAGACTTAGACACCTGGATAGCAAGTTGATGCTCTGCCTTTGTCATAGCCTGGCCCAGCCCTCCGTGGTGCTTGTGTCTGTGTAGGTCTGCGTACATATAATTATATTATTATTTGTACTTTATTATTATTTTCTCTTAGCATTTTAGTATTATGTATGTGTATATTTTAAATTTGTATAGATTATTATTCTGGGGTATGAATGTTTGTGTATGTAGATGTGTGTGTATGGATGTATGTATGTGTATGCATGTGTATGTATCTGTATATATTTACAAATATTTATTTTATATGTATATCTGGAGGTTGAATCCTCAGCTCCTCACAGAACCAACATTCTGTGAACATCTTAAAGACCAAATTACATTTTTCTTTGATACCAACGACAACACAGAGACTTCCCCAGCATTATTGTGGGAAACGTTGAAGGCGTATTTGAGAGGCTGTATCATCTCATTTCACACTGCCAGAAGTAGGCAAAATAGAAGAAAATTGGTAGAACTGGAGGGACAAATTCACTTACTGGATAGGGAGAATGCTAGACATCCATTTATGGAGAAACATAAAACAATGATTTCTTTAAAATTTAAATACAAATCTTTTCTCTATGCCAAGCAAAAATATTTTGAGTTTGGTGACAAACCACACAAATTACTCGCCAGACAACTTCGAAAAAATGTGAGTGACCGAATGATTCACAAAGTTAAATCTGCATCTGGGGAATTACTCTCCTCCCCCAAAGACATCAATGACAGATTCAATCAGTTTTATGAGACTCTATATACATTTTTTGTAGATGTCGTCGTCGGGTGAGGTTGTGTCTCTCTCTGGCGGGAGGTAAGCTTGGCTTATATGGCTTATATACATAGTTTGGGCTTTGTCGAGTAAAGCTTAAACTATGTATTTAGATTGTAGTTAGGTATTGTATGTAGTTATCGTGGGTTGTTGTATGTAATTATTGTAGGTTAGTATTGTATTCGGCTGAGCCCGGTGAAGCACGAAGCTAGCTAACCCACTACCTGGACTAGCTGGCGGGTAGCTACTGGTAACTATTAGCAACTGTGGATAGTTGTTTCACGCCTGAGAGTACCTGTAATTACGCCAGCTAGCTGCCTACAATAATTACATACAATAATGCCTACCATTCAGCTGTTTTTCTAACCTCATTGTCTGAAGCGTTTACGTTACGTAGTAAGTGGCTACTGTGCTTGAAATTTGGCTAGCTTGTTGCTACCTGGATAGCCACTAAACAATGGCTGGAACGACCTAGCGAACAGACGCGAACTGGCTGAGTCAATTCAGTGGCTAGCTTTGCACTTGGCTAGCTAACAGTAGCTGCTAGGGGTAAGTTATAACCTACATTTTTGTTTTGTTTTTACATACAGGTAGCCAGAGTCATTCAAGGGAATTCGGGACATGGGTGACTAGTTAACGTTAGCTTGGCTCTCTGTGTGTTCGTGCCGTGGGAGGAGGGTTTTCTTCTTTGTCTGAAAGCAATGGCTAGCTAGTATGCTAACTATTCTAGCTAACTAACTGGCTGAATAAGTTGACGACGGACTCGCTCAAGCTGTCGGGACTAACCCACAACGTTAGACACGGACACAAATGATCTGCTTGGCGTGTTGACACACTGGTGGTTTGTTGTGGCCGAGTATTGGTGCTAAACCGTGTTGTTGGAGTCCGGCATGCTAGTTGGCTGTGGCATCATATGACTAGGTTTTCACGGAAGAATACTGTACCAAGTTAGCTAGCTGAATAAACTAAGTTAGTCTATTCCTAGAAAACATTGAACCGCTGTAGTTTACAACAATTATAGTTTCTGAGGTGGAAGTTGGGAGAGTTATATTTGGGTGTTTCAGTGAAACGTAAGTGAGGGAGGCCCCACTCTCTCCTTTCCCAGATGTTTACTTCATTTCATTCCGATCTCCTTTGCATTATTGTAGCCATTTCTGTAGCCTGTCAACTATGCCTCTGTCTATCCCTGTTCTCTCCTCTCCGCACAGGCTATACAAACGCCTCACACCGTGTGGCTGCTGCCTCTCTAACCTGGTGGTCCCTGCACGCACCACCTACGTGGAGTTCCAGGTCTCAGGCAGCCTCTGGAACTGCCGTTCTGCTGCCAACAAGGCAGAGTTCATCTCAGCCTATGCTACCCTCCAGTCCCTCGACTTCTTGGCGCTGACGGAAACATGGATTACCACTGAAAACACTGCTACTCCTACTGCTCTCTCCTCGTCTGACCATGTGTTCTCGCATACCCCGAGAGCATCTGGTCAGCGGGGTGGTGGCACAGGAATCCTCATCTCTCCCAAGTGGACATTCTCTCTTTTTCCCCTGACTCATCTGTCTATCTCCTCATTTGAATTCCATGCTGTCACAGTCACTAGCCCATTCAAGCTTAACATCCTTGTCATTTATCGCCCTCCAGGTTCCCTTGGAGAGTTCATCAATGAGCTTGACGCCTTGATAAGTTCCTTTCCTGAGGATGGCTCACCCCTCACAGTTCTGGGTGACTTCAACCTACCTACGTCTACCTTTGACTCATTTCTCTCTGCCTCTTTCTTTCCACTCCTCTCCTCTTTTGACCTCACCCTCTCACCGTCCCCCCCTACTCACAAGGCAGGCAATACGCTTGACCTCATCTTTACTGGATGCTGTTCTTCTACTAATCTCACTGCAACTCCCCTCCATGTCTCCGACCACTACTTTGTATCCTTTTCTCTCTCGCTCTCCTCCAACACTACTCACTCTGTCCTACTCAGATGTTAATGCGCCGTTGCAACCTTCACTCTCTCTCTCCCGCTACTCTCTCCTCTTCCATCCTATCATCTCTTCCCTCTGCTCAATCCTTCTCCCTCCAATCTCCTGATTCTGCCTCCTCAACCCTCCTCTCCTCCCTATCTGCCTCCTTTGACTCTCTATGTCCCCTATCCTCCTGGCCGGCTCGGCCCTCCCCTCCTGCTCCGTGGCTTGATGACTCATTGCGAGCTCATAGAACAGTGCTCCGGGCAGCTGAGCGGAAATGGAGGAAAACTAGACTCCCTGCGGACCTGGCATCTTTTCACTCCCTCCTCTCTACATTTTCTTCATCTGTTTCTGCTGCTAAAGCCACTTTCTACAACTCTAAATTCCAAGCATCTGCCTCTAACCCTAGGAAGCTCTTTGCCACCTTCTCCTCCCTGCTGAATCCTCCTGCCCCTCCCCCCCCTCCTCCCTCTCTGTGGATGACTTTGTCAACCATTTTGAAAAGAAGGTTGACGACATCCGATCCTCGTTTGTTAAGTCAAATGACACTGCTGGTCCTGCTCACACTGCCCTACCCTATGCTTTGACTTCTTTCTCCCCTCTCTCTCCAGATAAAATCTTGCGACTTGTGACGGCTGGCCGCCCAACAACCTGCCCGCTTGACCCTATCCCCTCCTCTCTTCTCCAGACCATCTCCGGTGACCTTCTCCCTTACCTCACCTCGCTCATCAACTCATCCTTGACCGCTGGCTATGTCCCTTCCGTCTTCAAGAGAGCGAGAGTTGCACCCCTTCTCAAAAAACCAACACTCGATCCCTCTGATGTCAACAATTACAGACCAGTATCCCTTCTTTCTTTTCTCTCCAAAACTCTTGAGTGTGCCGTCTTTAGCCAACTCTCTTGCTATCTCTCTCAGAATGACCTTCTTGATCCAAACCAGTCAGGTTTCAAGACTGGTCATTCAACTGAGACTGCTCTTCTCTGTGTCACGAAGGCTCTCCGCACTGCTAAAGCTAACTCTCTCTCCTCTGTCTGCTGCCTTTAATACTGTGAACCATCAGATCCTCCTCTCCACCCTCTCCGAGCTGGGCATCTCCGGCGCGGCTCACTCTTGGATTGCGTCCTACCAGACCGGTCGCTCCTACCAAGTGGCGTGGCGAGAATCTGTCTCCGCACCACGTGCTCTCACCACTGGTGTCCCCCAGGGCTCAGTTCTAGGCCCTCTCCTTTTCTCGCTATACACCAAGTCTCTTGGCTCTGTCATATCCTCACATGGCCTCTCCTATCATTGCTACGCAGATGACACACAACTAATCTTCTCCTTTCCCCCTTCTGATAACCAGGTGGCGAATCGCATCTCTGCATGTCTGGCAGACATATCAGTGTGGATGACGGATCACCACCTCAAGCTAAACCTCGGCAAGATGGAGCTGCTCTTCCTCCCGGGGAAGGACTGCCCGTTCCATGATCTCGCCATCACGGTTGACAACTCCGTTGTGTCCTCCTCCCAGAGTGCGAAGAGCCTCGGCTTGACCCTGGACAACACCCTGTCGTTCTCTGCTAACATCAAGGCGGTGACCCGATCCTGTAGGTTCATGCTCTACAACATTCGGAGAGTACGACCCTGCCTTACACAGGAAGCGGCACAGGTCCTAATCCAGGCACTTGTCATCTCCCGTCTGGAATACTGCAGCTCGCTGTTGGCTGGGCTCCCTGCCTGTGCCATTAAACCCCTACAACTCATCCAGAATGCCGCAGCCCGTCTGGTGTTCAACCTTCCCAAGTTCTCTCACATCATCCCGCTCCTCCGCACACTCCACTGGCTTCCAGTTGAAGCTTGCATCTGCTACAAGACCATGGTGCTTGCCCACGGAGCTGTGAGGGGAATGGCACCTCCGTACCTTCAGGCTCTGATCAGTCCCTACACCCAAACGAGGGCATTGCGTTCATCCACCTCTGACCTGCTGGCCCCCCTACCTCTGCGGAAGCACAGTTCCCGCTCAGCCCAGTCAAAACTGTTCGCTGCTCTGGCACCCCAATGGTGGAACAAGTCACTCACCACCTTCCGGAGACACTTGAAACCCCACCTCTTTAAGGAATACCTGGGATAGGATAAAGTAATCCTTCTACCCCCCCTTACCCCACCCCCCCAAAAAAAATATATATATGTATATATATATATATATATATATAACATATTGTAAAGTGGTTATCCCACTGGCTATAAGGTGAATGCACCAATTTGTAAGTCGCTCTGGATAAGAGCGTCTGCTAAATGACGTAAATGTAATGTAAAATCTAAAGCGGATCCTAACCCCTTAATTGTGCAAAACTTTTTGGAGGACTGTAATCTTCCGGCCCTGAACCAGGAAGACTCTAACTTCCTGAATAAGGAAAAATCTCTTGAAGAAATTAGAGAAACAATTAAATCTTAAAGAGTGGCAAGACCCCGGGCCCAGATGGATACCCTGGTGAATTCTATAAAACTTTCAGCAACATGCTCTCTCCCTACCTGCACAAAATGTTGGTTCGGGCCAATGATAATGGAGCTCTCCCATCTACTTTGGATGAGGCGTTTATTACAGTTATACATAAGAAGGGTAAAGATCTGGAAGAGGTAGGGTCATACAGACCAATATCCCTCCTTAATACAGACCAAAAAGATATTAGCAAAAACAAATTGGTCCATTCGGACCAGACCGGCTTTATCCCTAACAGAAACTCATTCTTCAATCTCAGGCGCCTCTTCAACATGATGTATTCTCAGACGTTACCTAACGTGGACCTTGCCGTTATATCTCTTGACGCCGAAAAGGCCTTTGACCAAGTTGAGTGGCCCCATCTATTCAAGGTCCTACAGAAATGTAATGTTGGAGATGGGTTCATAAATTGGATCCAGCTTTTAAATAGGAACTGCTGTGCGAGAATACTCACTAACCAATCACTGTCGCCCCAATTTTCCTTTACAGAGGGACAAGGCAGGGTTGTGCGCTGTCGCCTATGCTCTTCGCCCTAATTATTGAACCTCTCGCTCAAGTGATCAGATCTCATTCAGCAAACACGGCTATAATACTAAAGATACTCTAAATAAGATTTCCCTATATGCAGATGATATTCTCCTCTATGTAACAGAACCCCAAGCTAGTATTCCAGCTATTCTTGAGGTGATTAATTTGTTTGGTACCTTCGCGGGATACAGAATAAATTGGAACAAGAGTGAATTAATGCCCATACGGTTGCAAAACATCTCCTGGCTAGAACATCTTCCAGTTAAGTTATCTTCAGAAAAATGTATCTACCTTGGAATTGTAGTTACCAAACAATACTCCTTACTATTTAAAGAGAATTTCCCCTCTCTGATGCAAAATCTCAAGGCAAACATACAATTTTGGAGAACTCTCCCAATTTCTCTGCTCGGAAGAATGAATGCCATTAAAAATGGTCTTCCTCCCACAACTGCTCTACCTATACCAGAACATCCCAGTATTCATACCTAAATCCTTTCATAAACAACTGGACTCTATTATCAATCCTTTCATCTGGGATTATAAAACACACAGGATAGGTAAAAAACACCTATGTAAATCCAAGATGGAAGGAGGATTGTCTCTCCCAAATTGTATATTTTACTATTGGGCCGCTAACCTCCGTGCTGTTACGTTTTTGCTGGATGACACACCCCCGCCATCCAGCTGGCTTAGCATAGAGCGGGAGGAGTGTCACCCCTTCTCTATTGGTGCTGTGATTTTGTCACCTGTCAATCTGGAGATGTCACTTTACCGTAACAATCCTATTATACATAGCACAGTCCGATTCTGGAAGCAAATTAAAGGCCTCCTTTGCCCCCTCTAACCTTGATAACACCTTTGAGCGATGGGGAGAGTTGGGGATAAGTACCATAGGGGATTTATATATAGGAGGGACCTTTGCTTCCTTTGAATCGCTGAGGGAAACTTATAACCTTCCCAGAAGTAACTTTTTCAGATACCTACAAATTAGAGACTATGTTAGAAAACACCTCCCAACATTTGGGAATGCTAAACCTTCCATGTTTGACGGATGCATAAAAATATGCCCCACCTCAGACAAACTGATATCTCGTCTATATGACGCTTTTCAATCTGTTAGCGCACCCTCTACTGATGCCATTAAGGCAAAATGGGAGGAAGAACTAGGGACTGATATTTTGGTGGCAGACTGGGAGGATAGCTTGGAGTATATCCACACCTGCTCCATTAACTCCAGACATCGTCGCATACAATTTAAGGTATTACACAGATTACACTATTCCAAAACCAAACTGCATAGGATACTTCCTGATACATCCCCTATGTGTGATAAATGTCAGGCTGAGCAGGGTACACTACTCCACTGCTTTGCCCTATGCTCTAGTCTGTATGGTTATTGGTGTGGAATTTTTGGGGTCCTCTCTGAAGTTCTGGAGACTTCAATAGACCCAGACACGCTTCTGATAATCCTTGGGGTGTCCGATTCCCTAAACGGATTAACCAACTCCCAAAAACAACTAATCTCTTACAGTCTCATTTCGGCAAAAAAAATAATCTTGTTGTTTTGGAAAAGGAGGGAAGCGCCCTCTACCAAATTATGGCTCAGCGATTTGGCAAACACTGTACACTTAGAAAGAATTAGATATATTCTGAACAATAAATTATCAACATTTGATCAAATCTGGCAGCCTTTCCTCTCTTACTTGGACCAGTCGGCGCTGTGAATTTGTACTAATTTAACGCACTCTTAATTGTCATATTGTAATCTACCTTTGGGCAGCGTGTGCTGGTCCCGCCACCCGAGCAGTCGGGAGGGGAATAGGGTGGAATAAGGGGGGGGGGGGGGGGGGGGATAGAGGGGGGTATAAGTGGGGGGGTTACATCTACCCTTTTTCTTTATACCTGTCCCTGTTCTGTATGTCTTGTTTTGTAATATTTGTTTTGTGCCCAGAACTCTGGGTCTTGTTGTTCATGTCTGTTCTCTTATGTTTAGATAAGAACTGTACACGTGTCTTTCATACCTATACACCATTCTTGTGTGTGTTCAATTAATAATATTTGAACAGGACATAACGTTGGGCCAACGGGAAAGTGTCTCTGGTAGAATGCCCTGCTTTCATTGCGTCACACTCACAACCGTAAGCTATTTT
>NW_028166535.1:27500-40853 GCF_964263955.1 Coregonus lavaretus
GACATGTTCTTTTTATAAACGTATTCATTCACTAACTGTAAGTCGCTCTGGATAAGAGAGTAAGAGTGCATCAGACACTTAGCAGAGCAGTCCAGCAACACACTGCACCGAGGCAGCAACACACAGCACCGAGGCAGCAACACACAGCACCGAGGCAGCAACACACAGCACTGAGGCAGCAACACACTGCACTGAGGCAGATCTATTAAATCTAGCTACAAGGACCATGTAAAACATAAAGACTAGCTCAGTGGTATTTCTGTTCCTATCAAGACTAGCGCAGTGGTAGTTCTGTTCCTATAAAGACTAGCTCAGTGGTATTTCTGTTCCTATCAAGACTAGCTCAGTGGTATTTCTGTTCCTATAAAGACTAGCTCAGTGGTATTTCTGTTCCTATAAAGACTAGCTCAGTGGTAGTTCTGTTCCTATAAAGATTAGCTCAGTGGTATTTCTGTTCCTATAAAGACTAGCTCAGTGGTATTTCTGACATCTAATCCATTCTGACGGTATTAACAGCAGCTCTCTTCATCTGAGCCTGTGCTCTGCTCTGCCTGGTGGTTGCTCAGCTCACTGGACCAAACCATTATTTCCTGGACATCACACGTGCCATTGCCCCCTTATTTAAACTAAATGGACTTGAGTGCACCTCTGTCCGGAAATGTTATTCCCCCACCATAAGCCACTGGTTTTTGAGTGTGTTGTGTAGGTAATGTGGGAATATATTTTTATTAAAGCTGTTTAGGGCCTCAAGGACATGCTGCTGCCTCCCCTCAGAACTCAGAACCATCCTGAGTGGATTCTGGAAGCTGTCATCTGAATTCCAAAATAAACTTGAATAGAATTGTGTGACCCCCAAAAAAGATTTTACTCAGGCATTCATACAGCCAACCATAGACCACCATGATTGGGTCAGACAGGTTATCTTGCTTAAAACGCAAAGGATTTTTTCCATTTCCCACCTTTGGATTTCTTCCTCATGCTATATCAAACCAACTTGGCATCCCCAACCCTGACCAGTGCTATTCTCTCCATGTCACCAACTGTTACTAACTGTCCAGTCCAAGGACTGTCGTTTGTCAAAGGGAAACTGAGAGCTTGGTTCTCACTTACCATGGTCTGCGACCCCTAACCTCTAGTCTATCCCAGATGGATTGGACCCCAGAGGGAAACTGCCTGATGACTGAACCTCTGGCTACTGCTACTGGTGGTGTTACTGCTGCTGGTGGTGCTGCTGCTGATGGTGGTGGTGCTGGTAATGGTGGTGGTACTGCTGCTGGTGGTGCTACTGCTACTGGTGGTGGTACTGCTGCTGGTACTAGTGGTACTGCTGCTGGTGGTGGTACTGCTGCTGGTGGTGGTACTGCTGCTGGTGGTGGTACTGCTGCTGATGGTGGTGTTACTGCTGGTGGTGGTGGTGTTACTGCTGCTGGTGGTGCTACTGCTGCTGGTGGTGTTACTGCTGCTGGTGGTAGTACTGCTGCTGGTGGTGGTGGTGTTACTGCTGCTGGTGGTGGTACTGCTGCTGGTGGTGCTACTGCTGCTGGTGGTGGTGCTACTGCTGCTGGTGGTGGTGGTACTGCTGCTGGTGGTGCTACTGCTGCTGGTGGTGGTGGTACTGCTGCTGGTGGTGCTACTGTTGCTGGTGGTGTTACTGCTGCTGGTGGTGCTACTGCTGCTGGTGGTGCTACTACTGCTGGTGGTGCTACTACTGCTGGTGGTGTTACTGCTACTGGTGGTGGTGGTACTGCTACTGGTGGTGCTACTGCTGCTGGTGGTGTTACTGCTGCTGGTGGTGCTACTGCTGCTGGTGGTGTTACTGCTGCTGGTGGTGCTACTGCTGCTGGTGGTGGTGGTACTGCTGCTGGTGGTGCTACTGCTGCTGGTGGTGTTACTGCTGCTGGTGGTGCTACTGCTGCTGGTGGTGCTACTGCTGCTGGTGGTGGTGCTACTGCTGCTGGTGGTGTTATTGCTACTGGTGGTGTTACTGCTGCTGGTGGTGTTACTGCTGCTGGTGGTGTTACTACTGCTGGTGGTGGTGCTACTACTGCTGCTGGTGGTGCTACTGCTGCTGGTGGTGCTACTACTGCTGCTGGTGGTGCTACTACTGCTGCTGGTGGTGCTACTGCTGCTGGTGGTGCTACTGCTGCTGGTGGTGCTACTGCTGCTGGTGGTGGTGGTACTGCTGCTGGTGGTGGTGGTACTGCTGCTGGTGGTGCTACTGCTGCTGGTGGTGTTACTACTGCTGGTGGTGGTGCTACTACTGCTGCTGGTGGTGCTACTGCTGCTGGTGGTGCTACTACTGCTGCTGGTGGTGCTACTACTGCTGCTGGTGGTGCTACTGCTGCTGGTGGTGCTACTACTGCTGGTGGTGCTACTACTGCTGGTGGTGGTGCTACTGCTGCTGGTGGTGCTACTACTGCTGCTGGTGGTGGTACTACTACTGCTGGTGGTGCTACTACTGGTGGTGGTGGTGCTACTGCTGCTGGTGGTGCTACTACTGCTGGTGGTGCTACTGCTGCTGGTGGTGGTGCTACTGCTGCTGGTGGTGCTACTGCTGCTGCTGCTGGTACTGCTGCTGGTGGTGTTACTACTGCTGGTGGTGGTGCTACTGCTGCTGGTGGTGCTACTGCTGCTGGTGGTGGTGCTACTGCTGCTGGTGGTGCTACTGCTGCTGGTGGTGGTGCTACTACTGCTGCTGGTGGTGCTACTGCTGCTGGTGGTGCTACTACTGCTGCTGGTGGTGCTACTACTGCTGGTGGTGGTGCTACTGCTGCTGGTGGTGCTACTGCTGCTGGTGGTGGTGCTACTGCTGCTGGTGGTGCTACTGCTGCTGCTGGTGGTGGTGCTACTGCTGCTGCTGGTGGTACTACTGCTGGTGGTGTTACTACTGCTGGTGGTGGTGCTACTGCTGCTGGTGGTGCTACTGCTGCTGGTGGTGGTGCTACTGCTGCTGGTGGTGCTACTACTGCTGCTGGTGGTGCTACTACTGCTGCTGGTGGTGCTACTGCTGCTGGTGGTGCTACTACTGCTGCTGGTGGTGCTACTACTGCTGGTGGTGCTACTACTGCTGGTGGTGGTGCTACTGCTGCTGGTGGTGCTACTACTGCTGCTGGTGGTGCTACTACTGCTGGTGGTGGTGCTACTACTGCTGGTGGTGCTACTACTGCTGGTGGTGCTACTACTGCTGCTGGTGGTGGTACTACTACTGCTGGTGGTGGTGCTACTACTGCTGGTGGTGGTGCTACTGCTGCTGGTGGTGGTACTACTACTGCTGGTGGTGGTGCTACTACTGCTGGTGGTGGTGCTACTGCTGCTGGTGGTGGTACTACTACTGCTGGTGGTGGTGCTACTGCTGGTGGTGGTGCTACTACTGCTGGTGGTGGTACTGCTGCTGGTGGTGGTGCTACTGCTGCTGGTGGTGCTACTACTGCTGCTGCTGGTGGTGCTACTACTGGTGGTGGTGGTGCTACTGCTGCTGGTGGTGCTACTACTGCTGGTGGTGCTACTGCTGCTGCTGGTGGTGCTACTGCTGCTGGTGGTGCTACTGCTGCTGCTGGTGGTACTGCTGCTGGTGGTGTTACTACTGCTGGTGGTGGTGCTACTGCTGCTGGTGGTGCTACTGCTGCTGGTGGTGGTGCTACTGCTGCTGGTGGTGGTGCTACTGCTGCTGGTGGTGGTGCTACTACTGCTGCTGGTGGTGCTACTGCTGCTGGTGGTGCTACTGCTGCTGGTGGTGCTACTACTGCTGCTGGTGGTGCTACTACTGCTGGTGGTGGTGTTACTGCTGCTGGTGGTGCTACTGCTGCTGGTGGTGCTACTGCTGCTGGTGGTGGTGGTACTGCTGCTGGTGGTGCTACTGCTGCTGGTGGTGTTACTGCTGCTGGTGGTGCTACTGCTGCTGGTGGTGCTACTGCTGCTGGTGGTGGTGCTACTGCTGCTGGTGGTGTTATTGCTACTGGTGGTGTTACTGCTGCTGGTGGTGTTACTGCTGCTGGTGGTGTTACTACTGCTGGTGGTGGTGCTACTACTGCTGCTGGTGGTGCTACTGCTGCTGGTGGTGCTACTACTGCTGCTGGTGGTGCTACTACTGCTGCTGGTGGTGCTACTGCTGCTGGTGGTGCTACTGCTGCTGGTGGTGCTACTGCTGCTGGTGGTGGTGGTACTGCTGCTGGTGGTGGTGGTACTGCTGCTGGTGGTGCTACTGCTGCTGGTGGTGTTACTACTGCTGGTGGTGGTGCTACTACTGCTGCTGGTGGTGCTACTGCTGCTGGTGGTGCTACTACTGCTGCTGGTGGTGCTACTACTGCTGCTGGTGGTGCTACTGCTGCTGGTGGTGCTACTACTGCTGGTGGTGCTACTACTGCTGGTGGTGGTGCTACTGCTGCTGGTGGTGCTACTACTGCTGCTGGTGGTGGTACTACTACTGCTGGTGGTGCTACTACTGGTGGTGGTGGTGCTACCGCTGCTGGTGGTGCTACTACTGCTGGTGGTGCTACTGCTGCTGGTGGTGGTGCTACTGCTGCTGGTGGTGCTACTGCTGCTGCTGCTGCTGCTGGTACTGCTGCTGGTGGTGTTACTACTGCTGGTGGTGGTGCTACTGCTGCTGGTGGTGCTACTGCTGCTGGTGGTGGTGCTACTGCTGCTGGTGGTGCTACTGCTGCTGGTGGTGGTGCTACTACTGCTGCTGGTGGTGCTACTGCTGCTGGTGGTGCTACTACTGCTGCTGGTGGTGCTACTACTGCTGGTGGTGGTGCTACTGCTGCTGGTGGTGCTACTGCTGCTGGTGGTGGTGCTACTGCTGCTGGTGGTGCTACTGCTGCTGCTGGTGGTGGTGCTACTGCTGCTGCTGGTGGTACTACTGCTGGTGGTGTTACTACTGCTGGTGGTGGTGCTACTGCTGCTGGTGGTGCTACTGCTGCTGGTGGTGGTGCTACTGCTGCTGGTGGTGCTACTACTGCTGCTGGTGGTGCTACTACTGCTGCTGGTGGTGCTACTGCTGCTGGTGGTGCTACTACTGCTGCTGGTGGTGCTACTACTGCTGGTGGTGCTACTACTGCTGGTGGTGGTGCTACTGCTGCTGTTGGTGCTACTACTGCTGCTGGTGGTGCTACTACTGCTGGTGGTGGTGCTACTACTGCTGGTGGTGCTACTACTGCTGGTGGTGGTGCTACTGCTGCTGGTGGTGCTACTACTGCTGCTGGTGGTGGTACTACTACTGCTGGTGGTGGTGCTACTACTGCTGGTGGTGGTGCTACTGCTGCTGGTGGTGGTACTACTACTGCTGGTGGTGGTGCTACTACTGCTGGTGGTGGTGCTACTGCTGCTGGTGGTGGTACTACTACTGCTGGTGGTGGTGCTACTGCTGGTGGTGGTGCTACTACTGCTGGTGGTGGTACTGCTGCTGGTGGTGGTGCTACTGCTGCTGGTGGTGCTACTACTGCTGCTGCTGGTGGTGCTACTACTGGTGGTGGTGGTGCTACTGCTGCTGGTGGTGCTACTACTGCTGGTGGTGCTACTGCTGCTGGTGGTGGTGCTACTGCTGCTGGTGGTGCTACTGCTGCTGCTGGTGGTACTGCTGCTGGTGGTGTTACTACTGCTGGTGGTGGTGCTACTGCTGCTGGTGGTGCTACTGCTGCTGGTGGTGGTGCTACTGCTGCTGGTGGTGCTACTGCTGCTGGTGGTGGTGCTACTACTGCTGCTGGTGGTGCTACTGCTGCTGGTGGTGCTACTACTGCTGCTGGTGGTGCTACTACTGCTGGTGGTGGTGCTACTGCTGCTGGTGGTGCTACTGCTGCTGGTGATGCTACTGCTGCTGGTGGTGCTACTGCTGCTGCTGGTGGTGGTGCTACTGCTGCTGCTGGTGGTACTACTGCTGGTGGTGTTACTACTGCTGGTGGTGGTGCTACTGCTGCTGGTGGTGCTACTGCTGCTGGTGGTGGTGCTACTGCTGCTGGTGGTGCTACTACTGCTGCTGGTGGTGCTACTACTGCTGCTGGTGGTGCTACTGCTGCTGGTGGTGCTACTACTGCTGCTGGTGGTGCTACTACTGCTGCTGGTGGTGCTACTACTGCTGGTGGTGCTACTACTGCTGCTGGTGGTGCTACTGCTGCTGGTGGTGCTACTACTGCTGGTGGTGGTGCTACTACTGCTGGTGGTGCTACTACTGCTGGTGGTGGTGCTACTGCTGCTGGTGGTGCTACTACTGCTGCTGGTGGTGCTACTACTGCTGGTGGTGGTGCTACTACTGCTGGTGGTGCTACTACTGCTGGTGGTGGTGCTACTGCTGCTGGTGGTGCTACTACTGCTGCTGGTGGTGGTACTACTACTGCTGGTGGTGGTGCTACTACTGCTGGTGGTGGTGCTACTGCTGCTGGTGGTGGTACTACTACTGCTGGTGGTGGTGCTACTACTGCTGGTGGTGGTGCTACTGCTGCTGGTGGTGGTACTACTACTGCTGGTGGTGGTGCTACTGCTGGTGGTGGTGCTACTACTGCTGGTGGTGGTACTGCTGCTGGTGGTGGTGCTACTGCTGCTGGTGGTGCTACTACTGCTGCTGGTGGTGGTGCTACTGCTGCTGGTGGTGGTGCTACTACTGCTGCTGGTGGTGCTACTGCTACTGGTGGTGTTACTGCTATTGGTGGTGGTACTGCTGCTGGTGGTGGTGTTGGTCTAGTTTCCCATTAGCTTTCCTCCTGTCAAGGTTTTTTAAGATGGCCGCCTCTTATCCACCAAGAAACTGCCTTTTTGTCCATTTGAGTGTTGTGGCCTTTTAATTTAACTTACAATGCATTTTCAGCAGCAAAATGAATCATCACATTCACTATAAAACATCTACCTTGTGATTAAGTATTTTACTTTCAAGTTGAACAGTTAGCTGGAATCAAAACATGACCGGTGCTCAAATCCTCCATCTTCACTCAGTCGAAGAGTGGAAGGAACATTGTGCTTGGCTCTGTACTGTACACAGCATGACCCTTCACAGTGATGTTGGTTGTAATGTTCTCCTACAGAGAGGATCAAATGGAATCAATGTTGTGTGTGTATGTGTATGTGTGTGTGTGTGTGTGTGTGTGTGTGTGTGTGTGTGTGTGTGTGTGTGCGTGTGTGTGCGCGTGTGTGTCTATTTGCCGGTTGAACACCTACAGCCAAATAGAGCAAACTGCATGGCTAACTCATATGGTAAAAATACAGCTCTTATCACAGTCTATCTTAGTAAGAGCATTTAGGCATGTAGGCTAAAGGGCCCTTATCACATTCTCAACAATGTCCTCTTTATCTTCATGGAGGAGGAAGAAGAGAGAAGTAAAGAACAGATAAGAAAAAGAGCTTGTCATGTCTGCACCTTAAGAGAGTTAGGAGAGAGAGAGAGAGAGAGAGAGAGAGAGACTTTTTGTCCATTTGAGTGTTGTGGCCTTTTAATTTAACTTACAATGCATTTTCAGCAGCAAAATGAATCATCACATTCACCATAAAACATCGAGAGAGAGAGAGAGAGAGAGAGAGAGAGAGAGAGAGAGAGAGAGAGAGAGAGAGAGAGAGAGAGAGAGAGAGAGAGAGAGAGAGAGAGAGAGAGAGACAGAGAGAGAGTAAGACAACAATAATGGTGTTCCAAAAAAGGTCCAGTTGCCAGGACCACAAATACAAATTCCATCTAGACACCGTTGCCCTAGAGCACACACAAAACTATACATACCTCGGCCTAAACATCAGCGCCACAGGTAACTTCCACAAAGCTGTGAACGATCTGAGAGACAAGGCAAGAAGGACCTCCTACGCCATCAAAAGGAACATAAAATTCAACATACCAATTAGGATCTGGCTAAAAATACTTGAATCAGTTATAGAACCCCATTGCCATTTATGGTTGTGAGGTCTGGGGTCCGCTCACCAACCAAGAAATCACAAAATGGGACAAACACCAAATTGAGACTGCATGTAGAACAAACACCATTATAAATACAACCCATATTTATGTCTATTTATTTTCCCTTTTGTACTTTAACTATTTGCACATCGTTATAACACTGTATATATACATAATATGACATTTGAAATGTCTCTATTCCTTTGGAACTTTTGTGAGTGTAATGTTTACTGTTCATGTGTTTCCCATGCCAATAAAGCCCTTTGAATTGAATTGAGAGAGCGAGAGAGAGAGAGAGAGAGAGAGAGAGAGAGAGGGAGGAGGAAGGGAGGGAGGGAGAGAGAGAGATGGAGGGAGAGAGAGATGGAGGGAGAGAGAGAGAGAGAGAGAGAGACAGAGAGAGACCGAGAGAGGGAGAGAGAGAGAGAGAGAGAGAGAGAGAGAGAGAGAGAGAGAGAGAGAGAGAGCGGGAGGGAGGTTGGGAGGGAGGGAGAGAGAGAGAGAGATGGAGGGAGAGACAGAGAGAGAGAGAGAGAGAGACAGAGAGAGAGACAGAGACAGAGACAGAGAGAGAGAGAGAGAGAGAGAGAGAGAGAGAGAGAGAGAGAGAGAGAGAGAGAGAGAGAGAGAGAGAGAGAGAGAGAGAGAGGGACTCAGCAGTTATTGGTGAGTGTGAGTTTAGGCCCGTATTTGGTTCTATTAATCTTGAAGAGGAATGGAGGGTGGGAAGGGGAGAGGGTGTAAGAATGAAATAGTGAAAGAGCTCATCTATCACAGTTAGGCTGCATGGCGGAGGGGAGAGACCGGCAATGTCCAAACTTACGGACAGTTGCAGAATACAGCGAACTTGCTTTAATCGAAACCTGGCAGGTACACAAGAACTGTGAGGTGATATTGTGTGTGTGTGTGTGTGTGTGTGTGTGACATCGTGTGTGTGAGTGAGTGAGTGTGTGAGTGAGAGTGTGTGGTCTGACATTTCATTGAGAGTGTCTGTCCTGTGTGTTGGGTACACTCAGGACATAGTAAGAGGAGGAGGAGGAAGAGGAGGAGGAGGAGGAAGAGGAGGAGGAGGAGGAGGAGGAGGAGGAAGAGGAGGAGGAGGAAGAGGAGGAGGAAGAGGAGGAGGAGGAGGAGGAGGAGGAGGAAGAGGAGGAGGAGGAGGAGGAGAGAGGAGGAGGAGGAGGAGGAGAGACGATAAAATGTTAGACAATTAGAAGCCTTGAGTCTTGGACCACCTTCTTTCCAGACATTAGACCTGATTACCTCACCGTGCTGGACACACTCACTCACACACACACACACACCGTGCCAGAGAAAGACCTCACACTGTGTGAACTGACTGAACTCTTATCCTTACCTTAGGGGGTGACATCACGCTCAAAACTGTAAGAAGTTTGTTCCGTATCAGAACAAGTTACACACTATCTTGGGTAATTCACAGGGGTGGAAAAACACCCACACACCCACACAGAGACACAAACACACACACACTAAATTATCAACATTATAATACCTCCCACCAGGGGCGTGTCATTATAATACCTCCCACCAGGGGCGTGTCCAGGGGATGGCCCAGTCTGATTGACCATCCCAGCCATTCTGAGATCTGATAGGTCATCTCTGAATATATTGATCATTTTGACCAAGACGGAGAAAAGCATCCGAACGAGCGAAATGGCGCCTCTCTGTCCAATCCTTAGTCAAGATGGCGCCGGTAGACTTGGCCGCTCTGTTTCTAGCTCCCAAGCAACTTTGCAGCATTTTTTTGTTGTTGTTGTGTTATTTCTCACATTATTAGCCCAGAACGTTTATTGCGTCATTACATACAGCCGAAAATAACTTTTGGATATCAGAGCGGCGGTAACTCACCAGTATTTTGACCATAAATACGACTTTCCTGAATTGGATTCTTTGTTCGTATCCCCCAAGGCGATTGAACTTATCCCAGAGGCTGCTCCAAGAAGAGGTATTCAGAGTGGACTTCTAGTCCGACTCAGAAGGCGAGGACACCATCCCACTGCTTTCGAGTATATTACTCACTAATGTTAAGTCCCTGGACAATCAAGTAGACGAGCTCAGAGCGAGGATCTCCTTCCAGATAGACATCAGGGACTTTACTGCTATTAGCCCATAGAAACACATTGAATAACAGATTCATACATGGAAAAACAGACAGTCAAAAATTGTATCAAAACAACGTTTGTTTTGAAGTGTCTGTCCTATATCTGAGCGATAAGAAAGATTAGGTAATTATTTTGAATGTTTTTTATTTAACCAGTTTTTTAGGCACTAAACTACTTCCATATACACTCACCGGACAGTTTATTAGGTATACCACCCCGTTCACGAAAATGGTTCGCTCCTACAGACAGTGAGTCACGTGGTCGTGGCTTGCTATATCAAGCAGACAGGCATTGAGGCATTCAGTTACTGTTCTATTGAATGTTAGAATGGGCAAAACGAGTGACTTAAGCGACTTTGAACGTGGTATGATCGTCGGTGCCAGTATCTCAGAAATGGCCGGCCTCCTGAGCTTTTAACTCACGACACTAGGGTTTACAGAGAATGGTGCAACAAACAAAAAACATCCAGTCAGCCGCAGTCCTGTGGGCGAAAACAGCTCGTTGACGAGAGGTTGAAGGAGAATGGTAAGAATCATGCAAGCTAACAGGCGGGCCGCAAACAGACAAATAACGGCGCAGTACAACAGTGGTGTGCAGAACGGCATCAGACGACTACATCGGGTTCCACTCCTATCAGCTAAAAACAAGAAGAAATTGCTCCAGTGGGCACGCGATCACCAACACGGGACAATTGAGGAGTGGAAAGACATTGCCTGGTCCGACTAATCCTGGTTCCTGTTGCCATCATGCTGATGGCAGAGTCAGGATTTGGCATAAGCAGCATGAGACCATGGACCCATCCTGCCTGGTGTCAACGGTACAGGCTGGTGGCGGTGGTGTAATGGTGTGGGGAATGTTTTCCTGGCACATGTTAAGTCCCTTGATACAAATTGAGCAATGTTTCCATGCCCTGAAGAATTCAGGCTGATCTGGAGGCAAAGGAGGGTCCGACCCGGTACACCAACCCGGTGTACCTAATAAACTGGCCACTGAGTGTATACTTTCCTCATTTTTTAAAACTGGTACTGTACCTGGCTACATTCAGACGAGTTGTGTGAAGCTTATGGGCGTCATAGAGCAAAAGAACCGACATGTACGTGTTCGTGAGAGTCTCACCTTTCCATAGAGAGGTAGTTGTACGCTACAGACATTTTCGTGAGAAAGACCGATTTTCGGGATGTCTCATGGTCTGACAAACATCGCTGTAGCTCTGCCACCTTCCACCACAGATGCGGAAGGCCGACACAGGCGGATGCGGTGGATTGAGACGCAGCCCATAAAAAAAAAAAACGGATAGATATCTCTAACTTAAACAGACAGATTTGTATGGGAATGTTTATATTATGCTAATTGGATTTCCAGAGAGCAATGAAAGGCATCCGAGTTTTAAATTGTATTGCGGCTGTGTGGGTGGGTGGGTGGGTGGGTGGTGGGTGGTCAACACATTTAGCATGCTTTCCAAATGGCACCCCATTCCCTTTATAGTGCACTCATTTTGACTAGATCCCTATGGGCCCTGTAGTGCACTATAAAGGGAAGAGGATGCCATTTGGGACTCAGCCTTAGAGTTTACAAGCCTCCTTTCCATTAAGGACGCGATTTCATTTTGTTGCTCTTCTCTTCCATCCAATTCCATATCAATCTCATTTAATCAAATCTCATTCCGTTTCACGGCAGGCCCATAAATCTATGTTGAGAGGAGAGAGGAAACCTTTTAACAAACGGGCCGATCAATAGAACAGTCAAACTGGACAGTCAACCTCATCTTCGTCAAACAGTTTTCTGATGAGTCAAACGATTTCTGAAAAGCTGCGGAGTAAATGGTGGACGTGTGAACATAAGCCTTTTCTGTCATGCTACTAATGACGGATGAGTTATTTTACAACTTTGATCTAAATACAGCATTGCATTCTGTGCTCTCACTGAGAGCTGTAAGGTGTCTTCCTTTGTCTTTCGGGTAAACTTCTAAATCAATCTAACTGACTTTTTAATTAGATAGACCTGTTAGTACAGCATCATTTCATTTATGGTGTTACCAGTGGTGGGTAAAGTACCCAATAAGTCATACTTCAGTGAAAGTGAAAGTCACCCGGTAAAATACTACTTGAGTGAAAGTCTAAAAGTATTTGGTTTTAAATATACTTAAGTATCAAACGTAAATGTATAAATCATTTAAAATTCCTTATATTAATCAAACCAGACGGCACCATTTTCTAGTTTTTTTAATTTACGGATAGCCAGTGGCACACTCCAACACTCACGCATAATTTACAAACAAAGCATGTGTGTTTAGTGAGTCCGCCAGATCAGAGGCAGTAGGGATGACCAGGGATGTTCTGTTGATAAGTGCGTGAATTGGACCATTTTCCTGTCCTGCTAAGCATTCAAAATGTAACGAGTACTTTTGGGTGTCAGGGAAAATGTATGGAGTAAAAAGTACATTATTTTATTTAGGAATGTAGTGAAGTAAAAGTAAAAGTTGTCAAAAAAATATAAATAGTAAAGTAAAGTACAGATACCCCAAAAAAACTACTTAAGTAGTACTTTAAAGTATTTTTACTTCAGTACTTTACACCACTGTGAGTTACTTAGTTTCGTAGTGGGTTTAAAGTGATGACACGGTCAACTCTCAGGGTCGAGCTAGGAGTCTGATAATGTTGTAATTTACCCACTGGTCAAAAGTATTGAACAGGGTGCCATTTTGGACTAAACCTTAGCCTCCCTCTCTTAAAAGACTCCAGGAAGTAAACAAAGAAGCTAATTATGTTGCTATAACTTAATCCTGGCTTCATCCTCCTCATATTAGCCCAGAGATATTTAATTATATTATATATTAAACACATACGGCCAACAGAGGCTCCGGGATGTTAAATTATATTGTTCCTGATAGGTATAAACAGTCTGGATGCGTCCCTAACGGCATCCTATTCCAGCCCATACAGTGCACTACTTTTGAACAGGGCCTATAGCGCTCTTGTCAGAAAGTAGTGACCTACACAGGGTGCCATCTGGGACACAGACACTGCGTTTCCATTGGTCCAAATCAGTGTCCGGGTGATTGATTGGTGGAGGGGCTAGCCCTGGGTCATGGCGTTTCCATGGCGTTTCCATGACATTTCCGACTGGGTGGATGAAATTATATGATGTTGTCTGGAATGGATGGACGTCTGGTTTTCTTCCGCTTCGGGCTGCCATCTGTGGAGCTGCTGCACTGGACACAGCCAGACCAGACCAGATCAGACCAGGGTCATGTTCATTTGGTAATGCAACAGAAAAACGAGCAGGCCTCTATACTGGCTTTGACATGACGAACCCAGTGAAACCTTCAATGAAAGGCCTGAGTCCCTGGCTTTAGTCAATTCTTGG
>NW_028166534.1:0-15622 GCF_964263955.1 Coregonus lavaretus
AGGGTGTCATAGGGCTCTGGTCTAAAGTAGTGTACTATATAGGGAATAGGGTGTCATAGGGCTCTGGTCTAAAGTAGTGCACTATATAGGGAACAGGGTGTCATAGGGCTCTGGTCTAAAGTAGTGCACTATATAGGGAACAGGGTGTCATAGGGCTCTGGTCTAAAGTAGTGTACTATATAGGGAATAGGGTGTCATAGGGCTCTGGTCTAAAGTAGTGCACTATATAGGGAATAGGGTGTCATAGGGCTCTGGTCTAAAGTAGTGCACTATATAGGGAACAGGGTGTCATAGGGCTCTGGTCTAAAGTAGTGCACTATATAGGGAACAGGGTGTCATAGGGCTCTGGTCTAAAGTAGTGCACTATATAGGGAATAGGGTCTCATAGGGCTCTGGTCTAAAGTAGTGTACTATATAGGGAATAGGGTGTCATAGGGCTCTGGTCTAAAGTAGTGCACTATATAGGGAATAGGGTGTCATAGGGCTCTGGTCTAAAGTAGTGTAATATATAGGTAATAGGGTGTCATAGGGCTCTGGTCTAAAGTAGTGTACTATATAGGGAATAGGGTGTCATAGGGCTCTGGTCTAAAGTAGTGCACTATATAGGGAATAGGGTGTCATAGGGCTCTGGTCTAAAGTAGTGCACTATATAGGGAATAGGGTGCCATAGGGCTCTGGTCTAAAGTAGTGCACTATATAGGGAATAGGGTGTCATAGGGCTCTGGTCTAAAGTAGTGCACTATATAGGGAATAGGGTGTCATAGGGCTCTGGTTAAAAGTAGCGCACTATATAGGGAATAGGGAGTCATAGGGCTCTGGTCTAAAGTAGTGCACTATATAGGGAATAGGGTGTCATAGGGCTCTGGTCTAAAGTAGTGCACTATATAGGGAATAGGGTGTCATAGGGCTCTGGTCTAAAGTAGTGCACTATATAGGGAATAGGGTGTCATAGGGCTCTGGTCTAAAGTAGTGCACTATATAGGGAATAGGGTGTCATAGGGCTCTGGTATAAAGTAGTGCACTATATAGGGAATAGGGTGTCATAGGGCTCTGGTCTAAAGTAGTGTACTATATAAGGAATAGGGTGTCATAGGGCTCTGGTCAAAAGTAGTGCACTACATAGGGAATAGGGTGTCATAGGGCTCTGGTCAAAAGTAGTGCACTACACAGGGAATAGGGTGCCATTTGGGACACGGCCCTCAATGTCACCTTGAATCTCTTGGCGAAGGTGAATGATCTTTCAATTGATGTTCTCCATGAGATCAGATGAAGCCTTCTGAATCCTTCACCTATTCAGATATATGATGTTCTCCATGAGAGCAGATGAAGCCTGATGAATCCTTCACCTAGTCAGATATATGACGTTCTCCATGAGATCAGATGAAGCCTGATGAATCCTTCACCTAGTCAGATATATGACGTTCTCCATGAGAGCAGATGAAGCCTTCTGAATCCTTCACCTAGTCAGATATATGACGTTCTCCATGAGATCAGATGAAGCCTGATGAATCCTTCACCTAGTCAGATATATGATGTTCTCCATGAGATCAGATGAAGCCTGATGAATCCTTCACCTAGTCAGATATATGACGTTCTCCATGAGAGCAGATGAAGCCTTCTGAATCCTTCACCTAGTCAGATATATGACGTTCTCCATGAGATCAGATGAAGCCTGATGAATCCTTCACCTAGTCAGATATATGATGTTCTCCATGAGATCAGATGAAGCCTGATGAATCCTTCACCTAGTCAGATATATGACATTCTCCATGAGAGCAGATGAAGCCTTCTGAATCCTTCACCTAGTCAGATATATGACGTTCTCCATGAGAGCAGATGAAGCCTGATGAATCCTCCACCTAGTCAGATATGTGATGTTCTCCATGAGAGCAGATGAAGCCTTCTGAATCCTTCACCTAGTCAGATATATGACGTTCTCCATGAGAGCAGATGAAGCCTGATGAATCCTCCACCTAGTCAGATATATGATGTTCTCCATGAGAGCAGATGAAGCCTGATGAATCCTTCACCTAGTCAGATATATGACGTTCTCCATTTGATCAGATGAAGCCTCATGAAGCCTTCACCTATTCAGATATATGATGTTCTCCATGAGAGCAGAAGAAGCCTGTGAATCCTTCACCTAGTCAGATATATGATGTTCTCCATGAGATCAGATGAAGCCTTATGAATCCTTCACCTAGTCAGATATATGATGTTCTCCATGAGATTAGATGAATTATCATGAATCCTTCACTTAGTCAGATATATGATGTTATCCATGAGAGCAGAAGAAGCCTGATGAATCATTCACCTAGTCAGATATATGATGTTCTCCATGAGAGCAGATGAAGCTCGATCAATCCTTCACCTAATCAGATATATGATGTTCTCCATGAGAGCAGATGAAGCCTGATGAATCCTCCACCTAGTCAGATATATGATGTTCTCCATGAGAACAGATGAAGCCTTATGAATCCTTCACCTAGTCAGATATATGATGTTCTCCATGAGATCAGATGAACCATGATGAATCCTCCACCTAGTCAGATATATGATGTTCTCCATGAGAGCAGATGAAGCCTGATGAATCCTCCACCTAGTCAGATATATGATGTTCTCCATGAGATCAGATGAACCATGATGAATCCTCCACCTAGTCAGATATGTGATGTTCTCCATGAGATCAGATGAAGCCTTATGAATCCTTCACCTAGTCAGATATATGATGTTCTCCATGAGATCAGATGAAGCCTGATGAATCCTCCACCTAGTCAGATATATGACGTTCTCCATGAGATCAGATGAAACCTGATGAATCCTCCACCTAATCAGATATATGATGTTCTCTATGAGATGAGATGAAGCCTTATGAATCCTTCACCTAGTCAGATATACGACAGTATTATTCCATAATATGATCAGTGTTCAGTCAAATTGATTATCATCCAAACTTTTTAATATGATTTTTGTGTAGATTATCGTCTTCTCTGATCTTCTTTCTGTTTCCCTCATTTGATGACATGTTACAGTATGAATAATGTATCCACTCACTAACTGTAAGTCGCTCTGGATAAGAGCGTCTGCTAAAATGACTAAAATGTAAAAATGTAATGAAAAAAATGATAATCTCAGCTTCTCGGTTTCTTTATACATGTGAAAACTAAATGTATTTCAGCACATAAAAGAAGGAAAGACCTGAATCTACACGTGAACGTCCTCTGAATGACATGAATCTACACATAAACGTCTTCTGAAAGACCTGAATCTACACGTGAACGTCCTCTGAAAGACATGAATCTACACATGAACGTCTTCTGAAAGACCTGAATCTACACATAAACGTCTTCTGAAAGACCTGAATCTACACATGAACGTCTTCTGAAAGACATGAATCTACACGTGAACGTCCTCTGAAAGACATGAATCTACACATAAACGTCTTCTGAAAGACCTGAATCTTCACATAAACGTCTTCTGAAAGACCTGAATCTACACATAAACGTCTTCTGAAAGACCTGAATTTACACGTGAACGTCTTCTGAAAGACCTGAATCTACATGTGAACGTCGTCTGAAAGACCTGAATTTACATGTGAACGTCGTCTGAAAGACCTGAATCTACATATGAACGTCTTCTGACTCAAAGGTTAGTCAACGTGCGGGGGTACAGGATAGTCAAGGTAGGGGCCCTAGTCAAAGGTAGTGCACCAAACAGGGAACAGGGTGCCATTTGGGACGCAACATGTAAAGATGGAAGAAAATAGTTTGTTGGGGCCTCTGTCTTAATGGTGCATTGGATTTTAATGGAGGAACAGTAACATTGCTTGACTGGCGTGGTGAAAAGCGACAGATGAGGTTCAGCGCCTGGTATAATTGCATTTAGTCTGACTGGCTTGTTCCATTCATCATGTGCCATTTTGTGTAGGCATCATTATGTCCTTTGTGTTTCCCAATAAACAGTGTTTAAGGTACATTCACACACACACACACACACACACACACACACATACACACATACACATTCACACACACACACACGCACACACACACACATACACACATACACACATACACACACACACACACACATACACATTCACACACACACACACACACACACACATACACACACACACACACACACACACACACACACACACACACACACACATACACACACACACACACACATACACACACACACACACACACTATTTTAGGTGCACCGCATCTTCCAATATTTATTTCCCGCCCTTTGACGATTAATTCGGATTACGGTTCCTGCAGACTTATTATCTGCCTAATTAATTCAATATATTACACATTAATCCTCCTCTCCCTCGTCCACATCCGTTTCCACCACCTCCCCTCCACCTCCCCTCCCCTCCACCTCCCCTCCATCTCCCCTCCATCTCCCCTCCACCTCCCCTCCCCTCCACCTCCCCTCCATCTCCCCTCCACCTCCCCACCACCTCCCCTCCACCTCCCCTCCACCTCCCCTCCACCTCCACCCCACCTCACCTCCCTTCCACCTCCCCTCCCCTCCACCTCCCCTCCACCTCCCCTCCACCTCCCCACCACCTCAACCAGGAATGGGACCCAAATGGGACCCTATTCCCTATATAGTGCACTCCTTTTGACCACAGCCATTAGAACTCTATAGAGGGTAAAGGGTGCCTTTTACACACATCACAGGAAATCCCATACAGACTGTTTGACTATGAAAACTTAATGGACCACGACCAAAGTGCCACACAGCGACAGGTAGATACCTAAATGCTGGTGGTTATGTCCACAATTTGTCAAATGGACTGCCCATACTTACATCCAACAGTTTTTACCTACGAGAGCAATTTAGTGTAACTTACATGTCTAAGAAAAACAAACATCTGTTCTCACAGACATATCAGTTGTTTGTCTTTGTTTACGTCCCAAAATGGCACCCTATTCCCTATATAGCGCACTACTATTAACCAGGGCTCGTAGGGTTCTGGTCAGAAGTAGTGCACTATATAGGGAATAGGGTGCCATTTTGGGACGCAGTGTTTTTCTTTGTTTCCCGTAATAGCTTGTCACCCATCTGGGGACAGCAGCCACTCCCTTGTGACTGAAGCCAACACATTTGTATGGGCAGCATGTCAGACCCTATTCACCGCCTGGCACGGAGAGAAACACACAGCCTTTCAGAAGCCTGACACTCTTCACTTGACTTCTGCCTGCTGCCATCTCCCCCCACAATGCATTTCATTTCCTATTGTGAGCCACTTAGATAAGACAATACAGCCGGCGAGAGAGAGAGACAAGCTCTCCTGCCAATTGGAAAGTAATGAGCCACTGTGATCACAAGGCCTTTTTTTTTTTGTGCCACCGGCTCACACAGAATAAAGAATAAAGCCATAAGATAGCTGGAATATGCTGTGGCAGAGGGCCTGAATGAACCACCAGCAGTGTCAGTGAATCGGTTGTTGGAAATGACAAGGTGAGATAGGTAGTCAGACTGACTGTGTGGCAGACAATAATGGGATAATATGGCCAATTACGTTAAAGCAATAGATGTTTTATTCTTCTTTGTGTCTTTTTACTTTCTTTTAATATTATTATTAGCAGATTGAGAGTGTTTAATTATATCACTTAAAGTGACAATGTGTAATCTGGGGCGTTGAGGTTTTAAGTGATTGGAATACATTGTACAGGATCACCTGATTAGACGGAAGCAGCCATTGTTTTGGACGAGGAGGGTGCCTCCTCCGGCAGATAACAGAGTTCTAAAGCAAGGTTAAACTGATCGATGATCGATTCCGGGTTCTTATCTCCCCCCGGGGGGTTCTCTCCCCACTTTCCTCCTGTCAATCTTTAAATAATCTGTGTGGTATTTGAACATCTCCATTCTCCACCTTAAAAGGTGGTTAATATGCTATAACACCAAGCCAACTTAAACACGACACGTCTAGGATGTGGCTTGAACGATCCTAAACACGTTACATGTTGACGTTCTCTAATATTAAGTCATGCTGTTTAGTGATCACCATAGTAACAACGTTGCGACATCGTATTATTTTGTTACATGATACTTCCACATAACAACAGTTGAGTTGCATTTCTTTTTAGCGTTCCTCTGCCCAGCTCTCAAAGAGCTTCAGTTTGAATTGGCCTTAATTCCCCCATCCCCTGTGCAGCAACACAACCCACTAGGAAGACAGCCCCGAAGCCTGGCATGCAGGTGAACCAGATCCCAACCAACAACAAGTCTGTTCCCTTCATGATGAAACCCACGCTATTCTACTCTTTTCTTTAGCTCCTCTCTCTCCTTTTCCAAGATGCAAGACCCCCCCCCTTTTTGTAGTCTTTAAACAGTGTAAAATAACATTGCTCCTGAGATACCCTCCATCAATCACATTTGGTCAGACAGCGACGGATTGATGGATGCCTGGCTTTACCAGCTACCGTTTGATCGCAGGACAGAAGCTAAACTGGTGACAAGAAGGAGATAAATGCCTGGTCTTTAGATTACCATTCCAAGGTCATCGCGCCTGGGCATTTCAATTAGGGATTTTTTCACAAGGCTAGATTTAGGAAAGGGGGGGCGGGGAGGGGGAGGATGAGGGGGGTGCCATGTTCATCCTACGGCAAGCAGCTCACAGGAGCAAAATGACTATTTAATGAGATTGTCATTCTTGATTGGGATTTAAAAGGGAGGGTGGGGGCGGGGGGGGGGGGGAAGCCAACTTTAAATCTTGTAGAAGAGAACCTGCATTTACATATCTTTTCCTTGACCCTTTTATCTCGGCTTGAAGCTTTTTTTTGTCGGAACACGTGTACGGTACAAGCCAAGGAAATCACGTCCACCGCCGACCGGATTAGAAGGTGCCAAGCTGCTCATCACGCGTTCAAATTCACATTCAACCAAGTGAATTTACAAACGCTGAACAAGCAGGAAAGGTATTTCTGAGAAGGGGAATGTAATTAAACCAGATTTAGGTTTGAGAGAGGGAAATTAGACCTGCCAGTCATATTGGATCCAGCGTACCAGTATAAACCGTGAAGTATTTTCTTTTTTGGGGTGACGTTTGATTGTTGTGACTTGACATATGTCTGGCATGGAATGACATTAACCGCTTTTAACACCAGCCACTACATGTGTTGGTGATGGAGAGCTGACATTCAGGGTATAAGCCCAGCTAAATATACTGTTGTGTAACGGCACAATATTCCTGAGGTGCAAAGCCATGCAGTGTTCTAATGCTTCTTCCAGGAAGCAAAACGGGAAGCCATGCAGTGTTCTAATGCTTCTTCCAGGAAGCAAAACGGGAAGCCATGCAGTGTTCTAATGCTTCTTCCAGGAAGCAAAACGGGAAGCCATGCAGTGTTCTAATGCTTCTTCCAGGAAGCACCAAGCAAAGCCATGCAGTGTTCTGATGCTTCTTCCAGGAAGCAAAACGCGAAGCCATGCAGTGTTCTGGTCAGGGGGTTGGAACCAAAATTATTTTCCAATCGTTTTGTTCTGAACAGAAACATGTTTCTTTGTTGTTCCGTTCCACTGTTTCCGACCGGCAAAATAAAGTTCTGAACCAGGTTTATCTCGTTTCTTTCTGTTCCTTTTTTAACCCGTGAAATCATTTTCAAACATTTAGCTCATCAAATGGCTTCACCAATCAGTGCGGATAGAGCGTTGCAAGCTAGTTGTTTACATGTGTGACGGACAGAGGAGTGTAGCCCATGGCAACAAGATGCGACTGGAAATGTTGCGTTTGGGGAAAGAGCGAGAGAGAGAGACGGAGGGTTGAGGAGGCTTGAAATGCTGGGCATCTTGTTATGACAGTCATTATAGGGCGGCAGGTAGCTTAGTGGTTAAGAGCGTAGTGCCAGTAACTGAAAGGTCGCTGGTTCTAATCCCCGAGCCGACTAGGTGAAAAATCTGTCGATGTGCCCTTGAGAAAGGCACTTAACCCTAATTGCTCCTGTAAGTTGCTCTGGATAACAGCTTCTGCTAAATGACTTAAATGTAATTATATGAATTAGGTCCACAGAATTATACCTAGGAGGAGCGGCTAATATGGAGGAACTTTTAATGTCCTTTGAGCTAGCTAGTGTTGATGATCACAAGTTTACTGGAGAACGGAGACCAAGTAGAGACTTTCGGACAAGGTGGATAATTGTATAATATAAGGCAGTTTATTCAGAGGTAAAGATATCTGTAAATAGCGTGCACGGACCCGTTCGTCAATCTCGTAGGGAGATATCTGAGAGAGCGAGCCCCTAAACATTGTGTGCTGACATTTTATACAATAAAATGAAGTAGGTTGATTCTAGCAGTTCTGATCTTCTGATTGGTCCTGATGAGTTGGGCGAGGTCACCTCCAGGCTAGTGTCACTGTTGCATTGGCTCTGAGTCGGGTTCTCTGTCTTCAGATGTTCAGCCTAAGAGAAGGGGTTTTTTGTGTGTGTGTGTGCTTAACAATGATGATGTGTGTGTGTGTGTGTGTGCGTGTATGTGTGTGTGTGTGTGTGTGTGTGTGTGTGTGTGTGTGTATGTGTGTGTATGTTTAACAATGATGATGTGTGTGTGTGTGTGTGTGTGTATGTGTGTGTGTGTGTGGGGGTGTGTGTGTGTGTGTCCTCAGCGCAAGAACTCGTGAGTTGGGAGAACTGAGAGACCTATGGCGTGGGTGTTGTCCATAGCCACCTGCTGATAAGGCCGACAAGATAGAAGTCTTTGTGCATTGTATTAAATACAAAGGCCCAACACAAAATGGGTCATGCACAAGATTTTAGTCAGACCAAGCTATAACATTATATATTTACTACGACACTAGCTAACAAGGTTGAGGTAGCTGGCTAACAAGCTTGTGTGTGCAGAGCGGCACCAGAATTAAAAACACGTCTTACCTTCTTTGTAGTTAATAAATCCAACGTGAAACGTTATAACTATAGCAGTATCCTTAACTAGCATTGAACAAGTTAATCCATTCTTCTCTAGCTGATTAACAATCTATTTCTCTATCTTCCGAAGCAAATCAAATCAAATCAAATTGTATTTGTCACATGCGCAGAATACAACAGGTGTAGACCTTACAGTGAAATGCTGACGTACAAGCCCTTAACCAACAATGCAGTTTTAAGATAAATAAGTGTTAAGTAAACAATAGATAAGTAAAAAATAAAAGCAGTAAAATAACAGTAGAAATAACAGTAGCGAGGCTATATACAGGGGTACCGGTACAGAGCCAATATACAGGGGGTACCGGTACAGAGTCAATATACAGGCTATATACAGGGGGTACCGTTACAGAGTCAATATACAGGCTATATACAGGGGGTACCGGTACAGAGTCAATATACAGGCTATATACAGGGGGTACCGGTACAGAGTCAATATACAGGCTATATACAGGGGGTACCGGTACAGAGTCAATAAACAGGCTATATACAGGGGGTACCGGTACAGAGTCAATATACAGGCTATATACAGGGGGTACCGGTACAGAGTCAATATACAGGCTATATACAGGGGGTACCGGTACAGAGTCAATATACAGGCTATATACAGGGGGTACCGGTACAGAGTTAATATCCAGGCTATATTCAGGGGGTACCGGTACAGAGTCAATATACAGGCTATATACAGGCGGTACCGGTACAGAGTCAATATACAGGCTATATACAGGGGTACCGGTACAGAGTCAATATACAGGCTATATACAGGGGGTACCGGTACAGAGTCAATATACAGGCTATATACAGGGGGTACCGGTACAGAGTCAATATACAGGCTATATACAGGGGGTACCGGTACAGAGTCAATATACAGGCTATATACAGGGGGTACCGGTACAGAGTCAATATACAGGCTATATACAGGGGGTACCGGTACAGAGTCAATATACAGGCTATATACAGGGGGGTACCGGTACAGAGTCAATATACAGGCTATATACAGCTATATACAGGGGGGACCGGTACAGAGTCAATATACAGGCTATATACAGGGGGTACCGGTACAGAGCCAATATACAGGCTATATACATGGGGGTACCGGTACAGAGTCAACGTGTACCGGTTAGTCAAGGTAATTGAGGTAATATATACATCTAGATATAGTTAAAGTGACTATGCATAGATAGTAAACAGAGAGTAGCAGCAGCGTAAATGAGAGGGTTTGGGGGGTAACGATGGACTGGGGAACGTAAAATAATGTTATTAACCGGTTTCAATGCTTTTTTTTTTTTTAATAACGCTTCTTTTTCGGAACAGTATGGAGCACTTTTGTTCCCCGGGTTCCGTTTTTTGTTCGTTGAAAAATGTCATGGTTTTTCTGATGTTTCTGTTCTGTTCCCCTGAACTGTTCCAAACCCCCTGGTCGTGATGCTGCTGTCAGGAGGGACGTTGAAACTGCTTGTCAACAGGTAACAATAGAAAGGAAACCGTCTGCATCTCACAACCATCTCAGGATTCAGCAACGCAACTCTACAACATATATAGGTGTAGAGAACATGCTTCTTCCAAAGTGCATTATAAAGTACATTCAGTACTGAGAGGACGTTATATATATATATATATAAAAAACATGTGTATAAAAAAAACTGTTGACGAAATGGAAAATAAATAGGCCTATAGTTGAACAACAAAAAAGCCCATCTCATGATTTTTGTTGTATCAAACTGGTATGCTAACTTATTTTCTTATTTTGAAGGTCTCTCTCTCTCTCTCTTTCTCTCTCTCTCTCTCAAATCAAATCTATTTATAAAGCCCTTTTTTACATCAGCAGATGTCACAAAGTGCTTATTCAGAAACCCAGCCTAAAACCCCAAAGAGCAAGCAATGCAGATGTAGAAGCACGGTGGCTAGGAAAAACTCCCTAGAGAGGCAGGAACCTAGGAAGAAACCTTGAGAGGAACCAGGCTCTGAGGGGTGGCCAGTCCTCTTCTGGGTGTGCTGGGTTGAGATTATTAGAGTGCATGGTCATTAAGGCCAGATTGTTCTTAAAGATGTTCAAATGTTCATAGATGACCGGCAGGGTCAAATAATAATCTGAGTGGTTGTAGAGGGTGCATCAGGTCAGTACCTCAAGAGTAAATGTGTGCGGTCTGTTTGTCTGTTTGTGTTTGTGAACAGAGCCCCAGGACCAGCTTACTTAGGGGACTCTTCTCCAAGTTAATCTCTCTGTAGGTGATGGCTTTTGATATGGAAGGTCTGGGAATCGCTTCCTTTTAAATGTTTGTCCCATTTTGTGAATTCTTGGTTGGTGAGCGGACCCCAGACCTCACAACCATAAAGGACACTTGTTGTTTGTGTACATGGATTTTATAATGTTTTTTCCCCAACCCCACTTTCCATCGATTTATGTAGCAGACCCTTATGCCAAATTGAGTCAAAAGCTTTTTTGAAATCAACAAAGCATGAGAAGACATTGCCTTTGTTTTGGGTTGTTTGTTTGTCAATTAGGGTGTGCAGGGGGAATACGTGGTCTGTCATACGGTAATTTGGTGAAAAGCCAATTTGACATTTGCTCAGTACGTTGTTTTCACTGAGGAAAGGAACTAGTCTGCTGTTAATGATAATGCAGAAGATTTTCCCAAGGTTGCTGTTGACGCATATCCCACGGTAGTTATTGGGATCAAATTTAATGTACTGAGAGATACACCAAAACCCACAAGAAGATTATATAATGAAGTATGTTCCCAGTCATTGTAGGGGTGTTGTGCCTAGCTCACACAATTTAATGAACCCTAACTGCGAAGGAGATTTCTGAGAAGTCCGCATGAGAAGGGAATGTGTTTCTGTTAGCTGTCTGCATAAAGCATGAAGCCGGCTGGCCCTGCCTACACAGCCGGGTTTAACATCAGGGATTAATATAACTATAGGCTGGTTTCTAATGATTAAAAGCCAGATCAATAGAGCCTGATTTTGCCTTAGTTGCCTTGACGGCAGTGACAGGACAAATGTTTCTTCAAAGACCTGGCTGTCTGTTCAAGGGAGGACGGGCGACGTTAGAACTTAAACAGGGTGTTGGTTTAAATCCAGATTGATCTGACAGGGTAAATTGGTGTTGGTGCATGCCACCCTCCGTTCGTTCCTTATATAACATATATATCTGCAAGTAAGAAGCCTGTTACTACTTTGCACCCTACTTACTTTCAGATCCCTCCATCTCTTCCTCCAAAATAACTCTAAAATATTGATGAACTGCATACTCAGCGGAGGCCAGACGACCCAGCTACCAAAGACTTCTAATCAACATGCTTGTACAGCATTCTGACCCAGCTACCAAAGACTTCTAATCAGCATGGTTGGACAGCACTCTGACCCAGCTACCAAAGAATTCTAATCAACATGGTTGGACAGCACTCTGACCCAGCTACCAAAGACTTCTAATCAACATGCTTGGACAGCACTCTGACCCAACTACCAAAGACCTCTAATAAACATGGTTGGACAGCACTCTGACCCAGCTACCAAAGACTTCTAATAAACATGGTTGGACAGCACTCTGACCCAGCTACCAAAGACTTCTAATAAACATGGTTGGACAGCACTCTGACCCAGCTACCAAAGACTTCTAATAAACATGGTTGGACAGCACTCTGACCCAGCTACCAAAGACTTCTAATAAACATGGTTGGACAGCACTCTGACCCAGCTACCAAAGACTTCTAATAAACATGGTTGGACAGCACTCTGACCCAGCTACCAAAGACTTCTAATCAACATGGTTGGACAGCACTCTGACCCAGCTACCAAAGACTTCTAATAAACATGGTTGGACAGCACTCTGACCCAGCTACCAAAGACTTCTAATCAACATGGTTGGACAGCACTCTGACCCAGCTACCAAAGACTTCTAATCAACATGGTTGTACAGCACTCTGACCCAGCTACCAAAGACTTCTAATCAACATGGTTGGACAGCACTCTGACCCAGCTACCAGAGACTTATAATAAACATGGTTGGACAGCACTCTGACCCAGCTACCAAAGACTTCTAATCAACATGGTTGGACAGCACTCTGACCCAGCTACCAAAGACTTCTAATCAACATGGTTGGACAGCACTCTGACCCAGCTACCAAATACTTATAATAAACATGGTTGGACAGCACTCTGACCCAGCTACCAAAGACTTCTAATAAACATGGTTGGACAGCACTCTGACCCAGCTACCAAAGACTTCAAATAAACATGGTTGGACAGCACTCTGACCCAGCTACCAAAGACTTTTAATCAACATGGTTGTACAGCACTCTGACCCAGCTACCAAAGACTTCTAATCAGCATGGTTGGACAGCACTCTGACCCAGCTACCAAAGACTTCTAATCAACATGGTTGGACAGCACTCTGACCCAGCTACCAAAGACTTCTAATCAACATGGTTGTTCAGCAATCTGACCCAGCTACCAAAGACTTCTAATAAAAATGGTTGGACAGCACTCTGACCCAGCTACCAAAGACTTCTAATCAACATGGTTGGACAGCACTCTGACCCAGCTACCAAAGACTTCTAATCAACATGGTTGGACAGCACTCTGACCCAGCTTGGAAATACTTCTAATCAACATGGTTGGACAGCACTCTGACCCAGCTACCAAAGACTTCTAATAAACATGGTTGGACAGCACTCTGACCCAGCTACCAAAGACTTCTAATCAACATGGTTGGACAGCACTCTGACCCAGCTACCAAAGACTTCTAATCAGCATGGTTGGACAGCACTCTGACCCAGCTACCAAAGACTTCTAATCAACATGGTTGGACAGCACTCTGACCCAGCTACCAAAGACTTCTAATCAACATGGTTGGACAGCACTCTGACCCAGCTACCAAAGACTTCTAATCAACATGGTTGGACAGCACTCTGACCCAGCTACCAAAGACTTCTAATCAACATGGTTGGACAGCACTCTGACAAAGCTACCAAAGACTTCTAATCAACATGGTTGGACAGCACTCTGACCCAGCTACCAAAGACTTCTAATCAACATGGTTGGACAGCACTCTGACCCAGCTACCAAAGACTTCTAATAAACATGGTTGGACAGCAATCTGACCCAGCTACCAAAGACTTCTAATAAACATGGTTGGACAGCACTCTGACCCAGCTACCAAAGACTTCTAATAAACATGGTTGGACAGCACTCTGACCCAGCTACCAAAGACTTCTAATAAACATGGTTGGACAGCACTCTGACCCAGCTACCAAAGACTTGTAATTAACATGGTTGGACAGCACTCTGACCCAGCTACCAAAGACTTCTAATAAACATGGTTGGACAGCACTCTGACCCAGCTACCAAAGACTTCTAATAAACATGGTTGGACAGCACTCCGACCCAGCTACCAAAGACTTCTAATAAACATGGTTGGACAGCACTCCGACCCAGCTACCAAAGACTTCTAATAAACATGGTTGGACAGCACTCTGACCCAGCTACCAAAGACTTCTAATAAACATGGTTGGACAGCACTCTGACCCAGCTACCAAAGACTTCTAATAAACATGGTTGGACAGCACTCCGACCCAGCTACCAAAGACTTCTAATAAACATGGTTGGACAGCAATCTGACCCAGCTACCAAAGACTTCTAATAAACATGGTTGGACAGCACTCTGACCCAGCTACCAAAGACTTCTAATAAACATGGTTGGACAGCACTCTGACCCAGCTACCAAAGACTTCTAATAAACATGGTTGGACAGCACTCTGACCCAGCTACCAAAGACTTCTAATCAACATGGTTGGACAGCACTCTGACCCAGCTACCAAAGACTTCTAATAAACATGGTTGGACAGCACTCTGACCCAGCTACCAAAGACTTCTAATAAACATGGTTGGACAGCACTCTGACCCAGCTACCAAAGACGTGTAATTAACATAGTTGGACAGCACTCTGACCCAGCTACCAAAGACTTCTAATAAACATGGTTGGACAGCACTCTGACCCAGCTACCAAAGACTTCTAATAAACATGGTTGGACAGCACTCTGACCCAGCTACCAAAGACGTGTAATTAACATGGTTGGACAGCACTCTGACCCAGCTACCAAAGACTTCTAATAAACATGGTTGGACAGCACTCTGACCCAGCTACCAAAGACTTCTAATAAACATGGTTGGACAGCACTCCGACCCAGCTACCAAAGACGTGTAATTAACATGGTTGGACAGCACTCTGACCCAGCTACCAAAGACTTCTAATAAACATGGTTGGACAGCACTCTGACCCAGCTACCAAAGACTTCTAATAAACATGGTTGGACAGCACTCTGACCCAGCTACCAAAGACTTCTAATAAACATGGTTGGACAGCACTCTGACCCAGCTACCAAAGACTTCTAATCAACATGGTTGGACAGCACTCCGACCCAGCTACCAAAGACCTCTAATGAACATGGTTGGACAGCACTCTGACCCAGCTACCAAAGACTTCTAATAAACATGATGGTACAGCACTCTCACCCAGCTACCAAATACTTCTAATAAACATGGTTGTTCAGCTCTGATCCAGCTACCAAATACTTCTAATAAACGTGGTTGGACAGCACTCTGACAAAGCTACCATAGACGTGTAATTAACATGGTCCCCCTGCTAGATAAATGTTTATACGACTCATTCTCGTCTCACT
>NW_028166533.1:0-12500 GCF_964263955.1 Coregonus lavaretus
ACCATCATCATTACTACCACTACTACCACCACCATCATTAAACTGCTATCATTACCATCACCCCTACTACCATCATCATATACTACTACCACCACCATCATTAAACTGCCATCATTACCATCACCCCTACTACCATCATCATTACTACCACTACTACCACCACCATCATTAAACTGCTATCATTACCATCACCCCTACTACCATCATCATTACTACTACTACTACCACCACCATCATTAAACTGCCATCATTACCATCACCCCTACTACCATCATCATTACTACCACTAATACCACCACCATCATTAAACTGCCATCATTACCATCACCCCTACTACCATCATCATTACTACTACTACTACCACCACCATCATTAAACTGCCATCATTACCATCACCCCTACTACCATCATCATTACCACCACTACTACCACCACCATCATTAAACTGCTATCATTACCATCACCCCTACTACCATCATCATTACTACCACTAATACCACCACCATCATTAAACTGCCATCATTACCATCACCCCTACTACCATCATCATTACTACTACTACCACCACCATCATTAAACTGCCATCATTACCATCACCCCTACTACCATCATCATTACTACCACTACCACCACCATCATTAAACTGCCATCATTACCATCACCCCTACTACCATCATCATTACTACCACTACTACCACCCCCATCATTGAACTGCCATCATTACCATTACCACCCATACCACTACTATTTGGAATGATAAACAACAATAATAATGGTAATAACAATAATAGCAATAATAATAATAATAAGTACGTTACTGTTTACTATGCAGATGTTATTATTCAGTGTCCCTCAGGCTATGGCAGGCAAATACATATTTGGTTGCAAGAGGAGCCATAGCTCCTTCGCCCATGAGTATTTTTAGTTTTTCCTCTGGGTTTAATAAGTTAAAATTTGGAATAATGTAGTCATTTCTGTGAATAATGAATCTCTTTGTGAGGAATATTTATCACAGTAAAGGAGAAAGTGCATCTCTGTTTCTACCTCCCCTGTCGTGCAGTGACCACATACACGCTCCTCTTTGGGTAGCCATGTCTTTTTATGTCTGCCGGTTTCTATTGCCAATTGATGGTCATTCAGCCTGTACTTGGTAAGGATCTGTCTCTGCTTCGTATCTCTGACAGAGTAGAGATAATCAGCCAACTCATATTCTCTGTTTAGGGTCAGATAGCAATTTAGTCGGCTTTGGGATTTTGTTTCGTTTTTCCAATGTTGTAAATATGAGTCCTTTGATTGGTTCATGATTTTGTTCATTGGAATTCTTTCTTTTGAAGCAGTGCTGGTGTCAGCTTGGTTGGTTAGGTCCAACACCAGCTGACTGAGAGGGCTCGTTTCTGGGCTCAGTTCTTGGGTTTGAAGTGCATTAAATTGCAGACTTGAATTTGGACTTGAATTTAGATGTAGCCAAAATGTTAATGATCTTTTCTGTATTTTCATTACTACTGGAGAGCGGTCCAATTCTGCCCTACATACATTAGTTGGTGTATTTCTCTGGACTTGTAGAATTTTCTGACAGAATTCTGCATGTAGGGCTTCAATTGGATGTTTGTCCCATATTTTAAAGTCCAGTTTATTGAGTGGCCCCCAAACCTCACTTCCGTAAAGAGCTATTGGTAGGATTACACTGTCAAATATTTTGGTCCAAATTCTAATTGGATGTTGATTTTGAATAATTTCATTTTTATTGCATACAATGCTCTGCAGGCTTTTTCTTTTAGTGCATTCACTGCCATATTAAAGTTTCCCGATGCAGATATGGTCAGACCAAGGTATGTGTAATTTTTAGTGTGTTCAATTATGGTGTTGTTCAGGGTGAATTTATATTTGTGTTTCTGACATCTGTTTTTTTTTTTTTTAATCATGATTATAATTTTTTTTAAATGTACTGCCAGGGCCCAATTATGGCAATATTGATCTAGAATGTGAAGGTTCTGTTGAAGACCTTCTTTGGTTGGTGATACAGTGAGGGAAAAAAGTATTTGATCCCCTGCTGATTTTGTACGTTTGCCCACTGACAAAGAAATTATCAGTCTATAATTTTAATGGTAGGTTTATTTGAACAGTGAGAGACAGAATAACAACAAAAAAATCCAGAAAAACGCATGTCAAAATTTTTATAAATTAATTTGCATTTTAATGAGGGAAATAAGTATTTGACCCCTCTGCAAAACATGACTTAGTACTTGGTGGCAAAACCCTTGTTGGCAATCACAGAGGTTTCTTGTAGTTGGCCACCAGGTTTGCACACATCTCAGGAGGGATTTTGTCCCACTCCTCTTTGCAGATCTTCTCCAAGTCATTAAGATTTCGAGGCTGACGTTTGGCAACTCGAAGCTTCAGCTCCCTCCACAGATTTTCTATGGGATTAAGGTCTGGAGACTGGCTAGGCCACTCCAGGACCTTAATGTGCTCTTCTTGAGCCACTCCTTTGTTGCCTTGGCCGTGTGTTTTGGGTCATTGTCATGCTGGAATACCCATCCACGACCCATTTTCAATGCCCTGGCTGAGGGAAGGAGGTTCTCACCCAAGATTTGACGGTACATGGCCCCGTCCATCGTCCCTTTGATGCGGTGAAGTTGTCCTGTCCCCTTAGCAGAAAAACACCCCCAAAGCATAATGTTTCCACCTCCATGTTTGACGGTGGGGATGGTGTTCTTGGGGTCATAGGCAGCATTCCTTCTCCTCCAAACACGGCGTGTTAAGTTGATGCCAAAGAGCTCAATTTTGGTCTCATCTGACCACAACACTTTCACCAAGTTCTCCTCTGAATCATTCAGATGTTCATTGGCAAACTTCAGACGGGCATGTATATGTGCTTTCTTGAGCAGGGGGACCTTGCGGGCGCTGCAGGATTTCAGTCCTTCACGGCGTAGTGTGTTACCAATTGTTTTCTTGGTGACTATGGTCCCAGCTGCCTTGAGATCATTGACAAGATCCTCCTGTGTAGTTCTGGGCTGATTCCTCACCGTTCTCATGTTCATTGCAACTCCACAAGTTGAGATCTTGCATGGAGCCCCAGGCCGAGGGAGATTGACAGTATTTTGTGTTTCTTCCATTTGCGAATAATCGCACCAACTGTTGTCACCTTCTCACCAAGCTGCTTGCCGATGGTCTTGTAGCCCATTCCAGCCTTGTGTAGGTCTACAATCTTGTCCCTGACATCCTTGGAGAGCTCTTTGGTCTTGGCCATGGTGGAGAGTTTGGAATCTGATTGATTGACTGCTTCTGTGGACAGGTGTCTTTTATACAGGTAACAAACTGAGATTAGGAGCACTCCCTTTAAGAGTGTGCTCCTAATCTCAGCTCGTTACCTGTATAAAATACACCTGGGAGCCAGAAATCTTTCTGATTGAGAGGGGGTCAAATACTTATTTCCCTCATTAAAATTCAAATAAATTTATAACATTTTTGACATGTGTTTTTCTGGATTTTTTTGTTGTTATTCTGTCTCTCACTGTTCAAATAAACCTACCATTCAAATTATAGACTGATAATTTCTTTGTCAGTGGGCTAACGTACAAAATCAGCAGGGGATCAAATACTTTTTTCCTTCACTGTAGAAGGAACAAGTCATCAGCATATAGCAGGTATTTTACCTCTGTGTCAAATAGTGTGAGTCCTGGGGCTGGAGAATGGTCCAACATGTCTGCTAATTCATTGATATAAATGTTGAAAAGATTTGGACTCAAACGCAGCCTTGTCTCACACCTCAACGTTGTGAAAATAATTATGTTCTTTGGTTTTTGATTTTTATTGCACACTTGATTTCTGTGTACATACATTTTATTAAGTCATACACCTTACCACCAAGCCCACTTTGGAGAATTTTGTAGAATGTCTCTTCGTGCCAAATAGAATCAAATGCTTTTCTAAAGTCAATAAAGCAAGCAAAGACATCAGGGAAGCAGCCAGAAGTTAAAACTATGTTGAACAACTTAAGCACAGCATTTTGCAACTCAGGTGTGCTGTTTTTCAGCATTTAATTTCTGATGTTATTTAGACCACAAGCCTTCTTTGATTTTATAGATTTGAGCTTTTCATTTAGTTCTTGTTGGGTTATTGGGTAATCTAATGGATATTGGTTGTTTTTAATGACTGATTCAAGGATGTTCAATTTTTCTTGAATTTCTAATTGGTTCTGTTGTAAGTCTTTTTGTGGGATGTTTTTGTATAGATTATCAAAATAAGTTTCCAAATTCCTTCATCTTGTATGGTTAATTATTGTGGCTTTGTCATGCTTAAATTGTTCCACATGTCCCAGAACTGATTTTGGTCAATTGCACTTTCAATTTCATCAAGTGTCTTGTTGGTATAATTCAATTTATTGCGTTTCAGTGTATGTTTATACTGTTTCAGAGTTTCAAAGTATTCATAGCGTAGATCTGGGTTGTTTTGCTGCTTATGTTTTTCATTTGACATTTGTCTTAGGTGTTTTCTAATTGTTTTACATTCGTTATTAAACCATTTTTCAGAAACATTTTGTTTTTTGTTTCTGATGTTGCATTTATTTGGTTTTCTCAAATTTGCTTTCGATGCTGCTTTTTGGAAAATGCAATTGATGTTTTGAGTAGCTGAATTGACACCTTCTTTATTGTTTTGGTATTGTGAGTTATTGAAAAACTGTATAGAGTTCATCATTTCATTTGAGTTCAATGTTTCAATGAATCTCTCTGCACTGTTTTGAGCCCATCTGTACGATTGGTTCATGTTGTAGAGTTTATTGGGCTGTTTTTTTTTAATGAATATTGCCGGTTAATTTCTTCAGAAACACGTTGATCTGACTGTGATCTGACAATAATATATAATATAATATGGCATTTAGCAGACGCTTTTATCCAAAGCGACTTACAGTCATGCGTGCATACATTTTTTGTGTACGTGTGGTCCCGGGGATCGAACCCACTACCTTGGCGTTACAAGCACCGTGCTCTACCAGCTGAGCTACAGAGGACCATAGTGTCTGTGGTCTGACAGTGAATACGCTAATGGAGGAGGGGTCGATGTCAATGATGGCATAATCGACTACACTTGTTCCAAGAGCTGAGCAGTAAGTAAACCGACCTAAAGAGTCCCCTCTGATTCTACCATTAAGCATGTGCAGGCCTAAGGCTCGACAGAGATGCACTAACTCCTTCCCATTTTTGTTCAGTATTTGGTCAGGACTGTTTCTATTATTTATAATTGGGCTACTGTACAAGGAGGGGTGTCCCAATATGTGGTGGTTACCTCCCGCATCAGTGTAGTCAGGCTCAGAACCTGTTCTTGCATTGAAATCTCCACAAAGAAGCACTTTACCCTCTGCCTGAAATTGAATGATTTCTGTATGGAGATTGTCAAAAAACGGATCATCATAATTTGATAAATCTGAAGGAGGAGCATAAGCTGCACATATGTATACATCATTGTCACAATAGATTGTACCTTTGTTAAGTTTTAACCAAATGTGATTAGTACCTTTTTTTCATTTCATTCAGTGCTAAGTCCTGCTTATGCCAAATGATGATTGCACCTGAGTCCCGGCCCCGTTTAACATTTTTATGTTTGATTGATGGTAGTAAACTTTCTCTATAGCTTGAGGGACACTGAGTATCTATGTCTCCACGACACCATGTTTCCAGTAGGATTATGATGTCCTGTCCCTTGATGTTTTTAATCAATTCTGGATTTGTTGTTTTATAACCAAAATGTGAAGAGTACAGGCCCTGGATATTCCAAGAGCTGATAGTTAATGATCTCATTTATAATAAGTGATATTCACTGGTTTGAGTAAAGTAAATTAAAAAAAGATATATAAAAATATTTTAAAAATAATAATAATAGTGATACATATATACATACATACATACATGCATACATACATACATACATACATATACACATATATATATACACATATACACATACATATACACACATACATACATATGCACACACATACACACACACACACACACACACATATATACATACACACACACCATTACACATCACTATTATTATAATACCAGTGCCAATAAAATAAAGGATAGTTGTAAACAAATTAATATAAATTAATCTCTCTCTCTCTCTCTCTCTCTCTCTCTCTCTCTCTCTGTCTCTCTCTCTCTCTGTCTCTCTGTCTCTCTGTCTCTCTCTCTCTCTCGCTCTATCTCTGTCTCTCTCTCTCTCTCTCTCTCTCTCTCTCTCTCTCTCTCTCTCTCTCTCTCTCTCTCTCTGTCTCTCTCTCTCTGTCTGTCTCTCTCTCTCTCTCTCTCTCTCTCTCTCTCTCTCTCTCTCTCTCTCTGTATCTATCTGTATCTCTCTGTCTCTGTCTCTCTGTCTCTGTCTCTCTCTGTCTCTCTCTCTCTGTCTCTCTCTCTCTGTCTCTCTGTCTCTCTCTCTCTCTGTCTCTCTCTCTCTCTGTCTCTCTGTCTCTCTCTCTCTCTCTCTCTGTCTCGCTTTCTGTCTCTCTCTCTCTGTCTCACTCTCTCTCTGTCTCTCTCTCTCTCTCTCTCTCTCTCTCTCTCTCTGTCTCTCTGTCTCTCTCTCTCTCTGTCTCTGTCTCTCTCTGTCTCTCTCTCTCTCTGTCTCTCTCTGTCTCTCTCTCTCTCTGTCTCTCTGTCTCTCTCTCTCTCTGTCTCGCTTTCTGTCTCTGTCTCTCTGTCTCTCTGTCTCTCTGTCTCTCTCTCTCTCTCTCTCTCTCTCTCTCGCTCTGTCTCTTTCTCGCTCTCTCTCTCTCTCTCTGTCTCTCTCTCTGTCTCTCTCTCTGTCTCTCTATGTCTCTCTCTCTCTGTCTCTCTCTGTCTCTCTCTCTCTCTCTCTCTCACTGCATGCTGGGAGTGTTTGGTGCGTGCTGGGAATTGTTTGAGTGAGTGCTAAGTGCGAGTGTTGTGTAGAGTTAGATATCCTGGGTTTTCCTTTTCTTGGTGATATCCTTTTTTTCTTCTATGCATGATTAAGGTTATTATTTCTATTTTTTTGTTGCGGTAGAATTAAGTATATTGTTTTTCGTGTCGAAATTACCCTGATTTTGGTGGGGATGGCGGCCCGAATCGGGACGCCGTCCCTGTCACTTCGGCACGGCTTTAGGTGTGTTACTGAAGCTACTGTCACTGTGGAGGAGGTTCTGGTCGCCGTAGGAGAGAAGGTAGGATATGAGAATGTTGCTTATGCGTCACGGATGAATAAAGCGGTGGTGGTATTTCTTAAAGAAGAGCGCCTTGTTGATCGTATGGTTGAGCATGGCATACTTCTTAAAGGAATGTTTATTCAAGTTACGCCGCTTTTTTCTCCGTCAACAAGGGTAACGATTTCAAATGTACCGCCGTTCATTCCAAATGAGCTATTGGAGCGCGAGTTATTGCGCTTTGGGAAGTTTGCAAGTTCAATTAAGGTTGTCCCATTGGGTTGCAAACACCCGGCGTTGAAACAGGTTATGTCGTTTCGGCGACAGGTGTTTATGTTTTTGGACTCACCGGAACAGACTTTGGAGTTATCGTTTAAAGTCAAGTATGACAATAGATTGTATATGGCTTATGCTAGTACAGGTAGTCAACGGTGTTTTGAGTGTGGGGATGTTGGTCATAAGCGACATGCTTGCCCGAAAAGGGAGAAGGCAGAGGGAGGGGCGCAGGTGGTCCTCGTAACGCCTGGGCCCACTGATGTAGGAAGAGGTGGGCTGACAGTGGTAGAGCAGCCGCACGCATCTGTTGCTGAGGAACAAGTTGTCCGTGTTGAGGGCACAGAGGTGCAACTTGTACCAGAGGGAAATGTTATGCAGGGGGATTTTTTTGTTGTAGAAGGTAAGGATGGATCTGAAGGGCCATTTCCTCAGACTGGTGAGGAGGTGCCCAGTACGAGTGCTGTGGTACAGGAGGGGGTACATGTGGAGCTAATCTCCCAGGTAGTGGAGGAGATGCCCACTACAAGTAATGGGTTACAGGAGAGGGTTCATGTGGAGCTCATCTCCCAGGTAGTGGAGGAGATGCCCACTATGAGTGCTGGGGTACAGGGGGGGCTAGTCTCCCAGGTAGTGGAGGAGATGCCCACTATGAGTGCTGGGTTACAGGGGGGGCTAGTCTCCCAGGTAGTGGAGGAGATGCCCACTACGAGTAATGGGGTTCAGGTGGGGCTAGTCTCCCAGGTAGTGGAGGAGATGCCTGGTACGAGTGATGGGGTGCAAGTGGGGAGTGTTGAAAGGGATGTGGTAGAGGGGAGTCAGTGGTCTGTGGCCTCAGTTGAGGAGGATCAGGAGAAGGATATGGATATGGATATCTCTCTTGATACGGTATCAGCTGGTGAGGACTCAATTTACGATCTAGAGGAGGTAAAAGGGTTTCTGGATCAGACTTTTGGGAAATCTGTCAAATTGGCAGATTATTTTGATGTTGATAAGTTTGTGAGGTCAGCTGTGATGTTACAGAAGACGGTGGGGTTAGACCAGTTGAGTGAGAAGAAGCGGTTTCGCTTGAGGAAATTTGTTACTGCTGTTGCAGCAGCAAAGGGTGGTGGGAAAAGTGGTCAGGTTAAGAGAAAATTTAAATAATGATGATGATTATGCCTCATAGGGTGTTCTATTCTCTTTGTCTGGTTTCTCTGTGGTATCTTCTGCTTTTCCTTTTTCTTTTCTATATGGAGGTACTAAGGGTAGGTTCTCTCAACATTAATGGAGGAAGGGACAGGAATAAGAGGGCTTGGGTATTAGAAGTAATAAAACAGAAAAGGCTTAATGTAGTTTTCCTACAGGAGACACATAGTGATGAGGAAAATGCGGCTGACTGGGGTATGTGGTGGGAGGGGCAGCATATACTCAGTCATGGTACTAATTTCAGTGCTGGGGTGGCAATCTTGTTTTCTTCAGGCTTAGGGGTGACTGTGGTATCTACAACAGAGATTGTCAAGGGTCGGGTTTTATTGGTCAAGGTGGATGTTATGGGGTTTTTGTTTGTTTTTTTGAATGTTTATGCTCCTAATGAGGGTACAGAGCGTATTGTTGGTTTTGATAAAATAAAGGAAACCTTAAGACAGTGTTACCAAGAGGGGTGTATGGTTTTAGGGGGGGACTGGAACTGTACAGTGGATTTTACTGTTGATCGCACCGCTGAAGAACCTCACCTGCGGTCAGCAATTTGTCTGTCTGGTCTATTAACTGAGTTTGAGCTTTCTGATGTGTGGAGAGTAAGGAATGCAAAAGTTAGGCAGTACACTTGGCTAAAAGTTAATGAAGGTCATGTCAGTGCAGCAAGGTTAGACAGGTTGTATGTATCTGAGCAATACTGTAGTAGGGTTGGAAGGTGTGACATTACTCCTGTGGGTTTCTCTGATCACCATATTGTCACTGTTGATATTCACTTGTCCTGTCCACGAAGGTCATCATCTTATTGGTATTTTAATGTTAAATTGTTACATGATGTCATGTTTTGTGAAAGGTTTTTGTTGTTTTGGGAAAAATGGAGGGTTACAAAAGGGAATTTTGAGTCCTTGAGACAATGGTGGGAGGTTGGGAAGGCCCAAATACGATTATTTTGTCAACAGTATACTGCTCTGTCTCGAATTGAAGTTAAAGAGACTATCAGGGCCCTTGAGCAGAACATTAAATCTATTGAATTGAAGTTGCTCACTCAGAATGACCCCGGACTAGTCATGAACTTACAGGACAAGAAACATGAATTGAGGTCGTTTCTGCATGAAAGAGTGAAGGGTGCCTTGATTAGGTCTCGTTTCGCTTCCCTCAAGGATATGGATGCTCCTAGTGCTTTTTTTTTTAACCTAGGACAGTCGACATTGCAACGTAAACAGATGGTCTGCCTTCGTCTCCCTGATGGGAAGGTGACCACGGATGACAGTGAAATGCGTCAACATGCCGTGGATTTCTATTCTGCCCTCTATAAGGCGGAGGATTGTGACTCTCTGTGTACTGAACAGTTGTTACACGGTCTTCCTCAATTGGGACCTGAGCAAAGAGTCGCATTGGACTCTGACATTACACTGCAAGAGCTGTCCACAGCAGTTATGCAGCTCTCAACAGGCCGAGCCCCTGGCATTGATGGTTTACCATCTGAGTTTTACAAGCACTTTTGGGGGTCTATTGGGGAGGATTTTTATGAAGTGGTGTGTGAATCTTTTCATGAGGGCTCTCTTCCTGTATCTTGTCAACGTGCGGTACTTTCACTGTTGCCAAAAAAAGGGGGATTTGGCTCTCATAAAAAATTGGAGACCTGTTGCTTTGCTGTGTGCAGAATATAAAATTGTTTCTAAATGTCTCACAAACAGGTTGAAAGAGTATCTGGGATTGTTGGTCCACAAGGACCAGTCCTACTCTGTACCTGATCGCTCTATTGTTGACAACTTGTTTCTAATAAGAGATGTTTTAGACAGTTGTAAACTGTCTGATGTAAATGTGGGTTTACTTTCTTTGGATCAGGAGAAGGCTTTTGATCGTGTGGACCACCAGTACTTGTTTAAAACAATGAAAGCCTTTGGGTTTGGGGATGTTTTTTTGTCTTGGATGAAGTTACTGTATGCTGGGGCCTCGTGTATGGTGAAGGTGGGGGGTGGTTTGAGTTGTCCCATCCCTGTCCAAAGGGGCATCAGGCAGGGATGCCCAATTTCAGGGCAGTTATACAGTCTGGCGATTGAACCAATGCTTTGTTTTTTAAGAGCGAAGCTTACTGGTTTCTCTGTGCCAGGTGTAATGAAGGGTCCCACGATAGCACTGTCTGCGTATGCAGATGACGTGACAGTTTTTATTACAGGGGATGAGGATGTTAAGGTTCTCTCAGACGCCTTAAAGGTGTATGAGGGGGCCTCCTCAGCTAGAGTCAATTGGGGAAAGAGTGAAGCGCTGTGGGCAGGCCAGCTTCAGATGGGGTCCGCTCCACGGTTACCAGGGGGGCTTCAGTGGGGCAGAGATGGGATGAAGACTTTGGGGTTTTTTCTAGGCTCCGATGTCTTTCAGAAAAAGAACTGGGAGGGTGTAGTGGAGAAAGTGTGTGCCAGACTGTCAAGATGGAAATGGGTGCTGCCCCAGCTGTCTTATAGGGGAAGGGTACTGGTAGCTAATAACCTAGCTGCCTCTACCCTGTGGCACAGACTAATGATTTTACAGCCACCAAAGGGTCTGATACAAGAGCTTCAGAGGACCCTTGTCAACTTCTTCTGGTCTGGACAACATTGGATTAAAGCTTCAGCCCTGTACCTGCCACTGCACGAGGGTGGGCAAGGCCTGGTGGACATTTCTTCCAGGATCATGGCTTTCCGGCTTCAAGCAGCCCAGAGACTGTTGTACAGTGACGGTTCTAGCTGGGTTGACACAGCCTACGCATTGATGAGGAGAGCGGGCTGTTTGGGCTTAGACAAGCACCTTTTCCTCTTAAAACTGGAGGGGGGTGAGTTGCCTGGCCTGACTCCATTTTATGAGTCTGTTATGCAGGCTTGGAGAGTTCTGGTCAAGTCCCGTAAGGCCTGCACGCCACCAGGGATGTGGCTTTTTGAAGAGCCTCTTTTTCACAACACTGCCATCCAGTCCCGTGTTCTGGGTTCAGCTAGCCTACGTTCATGCCTGTTAGGCGTGGGGTGTACTAAGCTGGGTCATCTGATGTGGAACAGGAATAGGTCGTTGGAGGAGCTGGGAGAAAGAGCGGGGATCCGATCGTCTCGCCTACTGAGGAAGGTCGTCGCTGAGGTCTGTGATTCCTTGCCAGTACTTCATCTGCAGTATGTGTCTGACACTTCCAATTCTGATCGGTGGAAGGAGGGTCTGGATTATGTGTTCCCTGCACTGATTGTTAGTGCTGCGGCGGGGGCATTCGAGGAGGACGTGGGGATGCTGCTTTCCTTCGATACCCCGGAGCTGGGGGAGTTCAAGGAGGTGGGAAAGAAGGCCATGTACAGAATATGTGTAAAGGTGTCCCATGCCTCTTCCCTGGAAGGGGTAAAATCGACGAGGTGGGCGGGTGTGCTTGGTCCAGGTGCCTCCCCAAAAGGCTGTTGGCGAACACTATACAAACTGCCTATTGATAAGAGGACAGCTGACCTCCAATGGAGGATAATACATGGAGCCATAGCCACCAACATGTATCTGGTACACCTGGATCCTACTGTTGGGGAGGGGTGTCCATTCTGTGCTCAGTCTGAAACACTGGCACATCTGTTTTTACAGTGTCCCAGGTTGGTCGGGATGATTGACCTGATCACTAATTGGTTCTCAGCTCTGGGAGAGGTTTTCTCTTCCCAACTGTATATATTTGGGCCAAAGTACAGGTTTAGTCAGAAAGCTGTAGTTGTGTTGCTTAATTTTGTGTTAGGGGCAGCAAAATTAGCCATATGGAAGACCCGAAAGAACAGTATTCGGGGACAGGGGTCTGTGGATGTGGTGGGAATGCTGGAGGGAATGTTGGCAGCAAGACTAAGAATTGAGTTTGCTTATTATAAACTGGTCAACAATATTGATATGTTTATGA
>NW_028166533.1:17500-60000 GCF_964263955.1 Coregonus lavaretus
TAGGCTACTAGAACGACAACGTATAGGTGTTTTTTTTTTGCAGCATATGGGATATGCTCTGTTGTTTTCCATTACTTCACGTCCTTGTACCTTCCTCATTATTTTGTGATTGTGCAACACGGAATTGTAACAGGTGTGATTAAATGGAGTCCACAAAGATGCTTACTGAATGGCAAATGATTGAAAGTCAGCATCACGACAGCCTGCAGTGTATTTATTTAATTCTCAACCTTTATGTTGCTTTCGTCAGTAAGTAGGTAAAAGAACACAATTTGATTCAATCGCATGAAGGACAAAATATTCACTGTACAGAAAATGATTAAACTACACATGTACATTAGTTCACATACTGGGTAAACAACATGAACAGGATTAAACTACATGTACATCAGTTCACATACTGGGTAAACAACATGAACAGGATTAAACTATACATGTACACCAGTTCACATACTGGGTAAACAACATGAACAGGATTAAACTATACATGTACACCAGTTCACATACTGGGTAAACAACATGAACAGGATTAAACTATACATGTACACCAGTTCACATACTGGGTAAACAACATGAACAGGATTAAACTATACATGTACACCAGTTCACATACTGGGTAAACAACATGAACAGGATTAAACTACATGTACACCAGTTCACATACTGGGTAAACAACATGAACAGGATTAAACTATACATGTACACCGGTTCACATACTGGGTAAACAACATGAACAGGATTAAACTATACATGTACACCAGTTCACATACTGGGTAAACAACATGAACAGGATTAAACTATACATGTACACCGGTTCACATACTGGGTAAACAACGTGAACAGGATTAAACTACATGTACACCAGTTCACATACTGAGTAAACAATATGCCAAGCAGTCGAATGCACTTGGTATTGAACCCACGACTGGTGTCTGGGGTACTTGGTCATTAAGGGCCGGTTTCCCGGACACAGATTAAGCCTCTAAATTGCCAGTGTAGAAATCTCCTACAATAACCCGATGTGTAGCCTATAATATGTATTCAGTTTTATTCACACTCAAAAGACAATCAACACATTTTGAATTTGTTTTGGTGACAACAATATAACAGACAAGACAAATGGTAGGCTTTAATATGGGACACAGCATTACAGTAACATCGAGATAAGTACATTAGCTATATTGTCGTATGTAGGATATTTCATTCATGTATGTTAGAAATGTGGATCACATGTGGGGCCTATGTAATTGGATTGTAATGATCTGAAGATGAAGATGTATTTCAGCTCTAAATAGTCATCCACCCAAAACACATTATTATATTATTAATGATTATAAACACTGAACATGTAATGATAATAACCAATGATAGGTGGCGACATCAACCATTAGTGAGCACGTGGCGCCTTTTGCTTCCAAAAAATACAGAAGAAGGTTGTCTCCCACAATGCTGTGGTTCCGACTTCCAAGTCGCAGTTGGTGAGGAGAACCGCAGACATTTCCATAACCTTTGATCACATGGTTGTTGTAAAGGTCATGCAGTCGACGTGTCGTCTCAAGTGGACAATTTTTATACCCATAATGCAACACACATTGAAAGGCGGTGAGTGAACGTGCTCCAGGTAAGGAAGTTTAGAGCGTGCTCTAGGTTGGGGAGGTATTGTGATGAGGGCTCTAGGTTGGGGAGGTATTGTGATGAGGGCTCTAGGTTGGGGAGGTATTGTGATGAGGGCTCTAGGTTGGGGAGGTATTGTGATGAGGGCTCTAGGTTGGGGAGGTATTGTGATGAGGGCTCTAGGTTGGGGAGGTATTGTGATGAGGGCTCTAGGTTGGGGAGGTATTGTGATGAGGGCTCTAGGTTGGGGAGGTATTGTGATGAGGGCTCTAGGTTGGGGAGGTATTGTGATGAGGGCTCTAGGTTGGGGAGGTATTGTGATGAGGGCTCTAGGTTGGGGAGGTATTGTGATGAGGGCTCTAGGTTGGGGAGGTATTGTGATGAGGGCTCTAGGTTGGGGAGGTATTGTGATGAGGGCTCTAGGTTGGGGAGGTATTGTGATGAGGGCTCTAGGTTGGGGAGGTATTGTGATGAGGGCTCTAGGTTGGGGAGGTATTGTGATGAGGGCTCTAGGTTGGGGAGGTATTGTGATGAGGGCTCTAGGTTGGGGAGGTATTGTGATGAGGGCTCTAGGTTGGGGAGGTATTGTGATGAGGGCTCTAGGTTGGGGAGGTATTGTGATGAGGGCTCTAGGTTGGGGAGGTATTGTGATGAGGGCTCTAGGTTGGGGAGGTATTGTGATGAGGGCTCTAGGTTGGGGAGGTATTGTGATGAGGGCTCTAGGTTGGGGAGGTATTGTGATGAGGGCTCTAGGTTGGGGAGGTATTGTGATGAGGGCTCTAGGTTGGGGAGGTATTGTGATGAGGGCTCTAGGTTGGGGAGGTATTGTGATGAGGGCTCTAGGTTGGGGAGGTATTGTGATGAGGGCTCTAGGTTGGGGAGGTATTGTGATGAGGGCTCTAGGTTGGGGAGGTATTGTGATGAGGGCTCTAGGTTGGGGAGGTATTGTGATGAGGGCTCTAGGTTGGGGAGGTATTGTGATGAGGGCTCTAGGTTGGGGAGGTATTGTGATGAGGGCTCTAGGTTGGGGAGGTATTGTGATGAGGGCTCTAGGTTGGGGAGGTATTGTGATGAGGGCTCTAGGTTGGGGAGGTATTGTGATGAGGGCTCTAGGTTGGGGAGGTATTGTGATGAGGGCTCTAGGTTGGGGAGGTATTGTGATGAGGAAAGAGAGAGCTGTGTGAGCTACCTCTGCTCTCTGTGACTCAATATGAAAGCAGAAGTCCAGATAAGATAACACAGAAAAGAGGTCAGGCTACACCAAAACAGTCTGACTAAGAACAACTCTCTGTCTTTCTGTCTATGCTTTATTTATATATATATATATAACTTTACTTATGCCTGTATATGAGTCCTATTCCCTCACCACATGATCCCTCTTCTCAACACACAGACACACTAGCCCAGTGTTTCCCAACTCCAGTCCTCCAGTCCTCCCAACAGCCCAACTCCAGTCCTCCAGTCCCCCCAACAGCCCAACTCCAGTCCTCCAGTACCCCAACAGCCCAACTCCAGTCCTCCAGTACCCCAACAGTACACATTGTTGTTGTAGCCCTGGAGGACAAACTCACCTGATTCAACTCATTGAGGGGCTTGATGACAAGTTGACAAGTTGAATCATGTGTGCTTGTCTGGGGCTACAATAAACATGTGTGCTGTTGGAGAGACTGGAGGAGTTGGGCTGTTGGGGGGACTGGACGACTGGAGTTGGGCTGTTGGGGGTACTGGAGGACTGGAGTTGGGCTGTTGGGGGGACTGGAGGACTGGAGTTGGGCTGTTGGGGGGACTGAAGGACTGGAGTTGGGCTGTTGGGGGCACTGGAGGACTGGAGTTGGGCTGTTGGGGGGACTGGAGGACTGGAGTTGGGCTGTTGGGGGGACTGAAGGACTGGAGTTGGGCTGTTGGGGGGACTGGAGGACTGGAGTTGGGCTGTTGGGGGGACTGGAGGACTGGAGTTGGGCTGTTGGGGGGACTGGAGGACTGGAGTTGGGCTGTTGGGGGGACTGGAGGACTGGAGTTGGGCTGTTGGGGGGACTGAAGGACTGGAGTTGGGCTGTTGGGGGGACTGGAGGACTGGAGTTGGGCTGTTGGGGGGACTGGAGGACTGGAGTTGGGCTGTTGGGGGGACTGAAGGACTGGAGTTGGGCTGTTGGGGGGACTGGAGGACTGGAGTTGGGCTGTTGGGGGGACTGGAGGACTGGAGTTGGGCTGTTGGGGTATAGGAGGACTGGAGTTGGGCTGTTGGGGGGACTGGAGGACTGGAGTTGGGCTGTTGGGGGGACTGGAGGACTGGAGTTGGGATGTTGGGGGGACTGGAGGACTGGAGTTGGGCTGTTGGGGGGACTGGAGGACTGAAGTTGGGCTGCTGAAGGGGGACTGGAGGACTGGAGTTGGGCTGTTGGGGTATAGGAGGACTGGAGTTGGGCTGTTGGGGGGACTGGAGGACTGGAGTTGGGCTGTTGGGGGGACTGGAGGACTGGAGTTGGGCTGTTGGGGGGACTGGAGGACTGGAGTTGGGCTGTTGGGGGGACTGGAGGACTGGAGTTGGGCTGTTGGGGGGACTGGAGGACTGGAGTTGGGCTGTTGGGGTATAGGAGGACTGGAGTTGGGCTGTTGGGGGGACTGGAGGACTGGAGTTGGGCTGTTGGGGGGACTGGAGGACTGGAGTTGGGCTGTTGGGGGGACTGGAGGACTGGAGTTGGGCTGTTGGGGGGACTGGAGGACTGGAGTTGGGCTGTTGGAGGGACTGGAGTTGGGCAGTTGGGGGGACTGGAGGACTGGAGTTGGGCTGTTGGGGGGACTGGAGGACTGGAGTTGGGATGTTGGGGGGACTGGAGGACTGGAGTTGGGATGTTGGGGGGACTGGAGGACTGGAGTTGGGCTGTTGGGGGGACTGGAGTTGGGCTGTTGGGGGGACTGGAGTTGGGCTGTTGGGGGGACTGGAGGACTGGAGTTGGGCTGTTGGGTAGACTGGAGGACTAGAGTTGGGCTGTTGGGGGGACTGGAGGACTGGAGTTGGGCTGTTGGGGGGACTGGAGGACTGGAGTTGGGCTGTTGGAGATACTGGAGGACTGGTTGGGCTGTTGGGGGTACTGGAGGACTGGAGTTGGGCTGTTGGGGGACTGGAGGACTGGAGTTGAGCTGTTGGGTAGACTGGAGGACTGGAGTTGGGCTGGGGGAGGACTGGAGTTGGGCTGTTGGGGAACTGGAGTTGGGCTGTTGGGGGGACTGGAGGACTGGAGTTGGGCTGTTGGGGGGACTGGAGGACTAGAGTTGGGCTGTTGGGGGGACTGGAGGATTAGAGTTGGGCTGTTGGGGGGACTGGAGGACTGGAGTTGGGCTGTTGGGGGGACTGGATGACTGGAGTTGGGCTGTTGGGGAACTGGAGTTGGGCTGTTGGGAGGACTGGAGGACTGGAGTTGGGCTGTTGGGAGGACTGGAGGACTGGTGTTGGGCTGTTGGGGGGACTGGTGGACTAGAGTTGGGCTGTTGGGGGGACTGGAGGACTGGAGTTGGGCTGTTGGGGGGACTGGAGGACTAGAGTTGGGCTGTTGGATGGACTGGAGGACTGGAGTTGGGCTGTTGGAGGGACTGGAGGACTGGAGTTGGGCTGTTGGGGGGACTGGAGTTGGGCTGTTGGGGGGACTGAAGGACTGGAGTTGGGCTGTTGGGGGGACTGGAGTTGGGCTGTTGGGGGGACTGGAGGACTGGAGTTGGGCTGTTGGGGAACTGGAGTTGGGCTGTTGGGGGGACTGGAGGACTGGAGTTGGGCTGTTGGGGGGACTGGAGGACTGGAGTTGGGCTGTTGGGGTACTGGAATTGGGCTGTTGGGGTACTGGAGTTGGGCTGTTGGGGGGACTGGAGGACTGGAGTTTGGCTGTTGGGGGGACTGGAGGACTGGAGTTGGGCTGTTGGGGGGACTGGAGGACTGGAGTTGGGCTGTTGGGGGGACTGGAGTTTGGCTGTTGGGGGGACTGGAGGACTGGAGTTGGGCTGTTGGGGGGACTGGAGGACTGGAGTTGGACTGTTGGGGGGACTGGAGGACTGGAGTTGGGCTGTTGGGGGGACTGGAGTTTGGATGTTGGGGGGACTGGAGGACTGGAGTTGGGCTGTTGGGGGGACAGGAGGACTGGAGTTGGGCTGTTGGGGGGACTGGAGGACTGGAGTTGGGCTGTTGGGGGGACTGGAGGACTGGAGTTGGGCTGTTGGAGGGACTGGAGTTGGGCAGTTGGGGGGACTGGAGGACTGGAGTTGGGCTGTTGGGGGGACTGGAGGACTGGAGTTGGGATGTTGGGGGGACTGGAGGACTGGAGTTGGGATGTTGGGGGGACTGGAGGACTGGAGTTGGGCTGTTGGGGGGACTGGAGTTGGGCTGTTGGGGGGACTGGAGTTGGGCTGTTGGGGGGACTGGAGGACTGGAGTTGGGCTGTTGGGTAGACTGGAGGACTAGAGTTGGGCTGTTGGGGGGACTGGAGGACTGGAGTTGGGCTGTTGGGGGGACTGGAGGACTGGAGTTGGGCTGTTGGAGATACTGGAGGACTGGTTGGGCTGTTGGGGGTACTGGAGGACTGGAGTTGGGCTGTTGGGGGACTGGAGGACTGGAGTTGAGCTGTTGGGTAGACTGGAGGACTGGAGTTGGGCTGGGGGAGGACTGGAGTTGGGCTGTTGGGGAACTGGAGTTGGGCTGTTGGGGGGACTGGAGGACTGGAGTTGGGCTGTTGGGGGGACTGTAGGACTAGAGTTGGGCTGTTGGGGGGACTGGAGGATTAGAGTTGGGCTGTTGGGGGGACTGGAGGACTAGAGTTGGGCTGTTGGGGGGACTGGATGACTGGAGTTAGGCTGTTGGGGAACTGGAGTTGGGCTGTTGGGAGGACTGGAGGACTGGAGTTGGGCTGTTGGGAGGACTGGAGGACTGGTGTTGGGCTGTTGGGGGGACTGGTGGACTAGAGTTGGGCTGTTGGGGGGACTGGAGGACTGGAGTTGGGCTGTTGGGGGGACTGGAGGACTAGAGTTGGGCTTTTGGATGGACTGGAGGACTGGAGTTGGGCTGTTGGAGGGACTGGAGGACTGGAGTTGGGCTGTTGGGGGGACTGGAGTTGGGCTGTTGGGGGGACTGAAGGACTGGAGTTGGGCTGTTGGGGGGACTGGAGGACTGGAGTTGGGCTGTTGGGGAACTGGAGTTGGGCTGTTGGGGGGACTGGAGGACTGGAGTTGGGCTGTTGGGGGGACTGGAGGACTGGAGTTGGGCTGTTGGGGTACTGGAATTGGGCTGTTGGGGTACTGGAATTGGGCTGTTGGGGGTACTGGAGGACTGGAGTTTGGCTGTTGGGGGGACTGGAGGACTGGAGTTGGGCTGTTGGGGGGACTGGAGGACTGGAGTTGGGCTGTTGGGGGGACTGGAGTTTGGCTGTTGGGGGGACTGGAGGACTGGAGTTGGGCTGTTGGGGGGACTGGAGGACTGGAGTTGGACTGTTGGGGGGACTGGAGGACTGGAGTTGGGCTGTTGGGGGGACTGGAGTTTGGCTGTTGGGGGGACTGGAGGCCTGTAGTTGGGCTGTTGGGGGGACTGGAATTGGGCTGTTGGGGGGACTGGAGGACTGGAGTTGGGCTGTTGGGGGGACTGGAGGACTGGAGTTGGGCTGTTGGGGTACTGGAATTGGGCTGTTGGGGGTACTGGAGGACTGGAGTTGGGCTGTTGGGGGGACTGGAGGACTGGAGTTGGGCTGTTGGGGGGACTGGAGGACTGGAGTTGGGCTGTTGGGGGGACTGGAGGACTGGAGTTGGGCTGTTGGGGGGACTGGAGTTTGGCTGTTGGGGGGACTGGAGGACTGGAGTTGGACTGTTGGGGGGACTGGAGGACTGGAGTTGGGCTGTTGGGGGGACTGGAGGACTGGAGTTGGACTGTTGGGGGGACTGGAGGACTGGAGTTGGGCTGTTGGTGGGACTGGAGGACTGGAGTTGGGCTGTTGGGGGGACTGGAGGACTGGAGTTGGGCTGTTGGGGGGACTGGAGGACTGGAGGACTGGAGTTGGGCTGTTGGGAGGACTGGAGTTGGGCTGTTGGGCTGTTGGGGGGACTGGAGTTGGGAAACACTGCTGTAGCCGGTGCCTCCCTTGTGTGTCACTGATGAGAGAGTCAGTCTGAGTCTCTTTATTGTGTGATAGGTGTGTTAACATGATCTTATCCGTTCCCTTCTAGCTTGTTTTAGAGTTAGGATGGGTTAGGGTTAGGGTGGGTTAGGGTTAGGGTGGGTTAGGGTTAGGGTGGGTTAGGGTTAGGGTGGGTTAGGGTTAGGAGGGGTTAGGAGGGGTTAGGGTGGGTTAGGATGGGTTAGGGTTAGGAGGGGTTAGGGTTAGGGTGGGTTAGGGTTAGGAGGGGTTAAGGTGGGTTAGGATGGGTTAGGGTTAGGAGGGGTTAGGGTGAGTTAGGGTTAAGATGGGTTAGGGTGGGTTAGGGTTAAGATTGGTTGGGGTGGGTTAGGGTGGGTTAGGGTTAGGGTGGGTTAGGAGGGGTTAGGGTCAGTTAGGATGGGTTAGGACGGGTTAGGGTGGGTTATGGTGGGTAAGGAGGGGTTAGGGTCAGGATGGGTTAGGGTTAGGACGGGTTAGGGTGGGTTAGGGTTAAGATGGGTTAGGATGGGTTAGGGTGGGTTAGGGTTAAGATGGGTTAGGGTTAGGGTTAGTGTGGGTTAGGGTTAAGATGGGTTAGGACGGTTAGGACGGGTTAGGATGGGTTAGGGTTAAGATGGGTTAGGGTTAGGGTGGGTTAGGGTTGGGATGGGTTAGGGTTAGGGTTGGGATGGGTTAGTGTTAGGAGGGGTTAGGGTTAGGGTGGGTTAGGGCTGGGATGGGTTAGGGTGGGTTAGGGTGAGTTAGGGTGGGTTAGGGTTAAGATGGGTTAGGGTTAGGGTGGGTTAGGGTTAAGATGGGTTAGGGTTAAGATGGGTTAGGGTTAGGGTGGGTTAGGGTTAAGATGGGTTAGGGTTAGGGTGGGTTAGGGTTAAGATGGGTTAGGGTTAGGGTGGGTTAGGGTTAAGGTGGGTTAGGGTTAGGGTGGGTTAGGGTTAAGATGGGTTAGGGTTAGGGTGGGTTAGGAGGGGTTAGGGTGGGTTAGGGTTAAGGTGGGTTAGGGTTAGGGTGGGTTAGGGTTAAGGTGGGTTAGGGTTAGGGTGGGTTAGGGTTAAGATGGGTTAGGGTTAAGATGGGTTAGGGTGGGTTAGGGTTAGGGTGGGTTAGGGTTAAGATGGGTTAGGGTTAGGGTGGGTTAGGGTTAGGGTGGGTTAGGGTTAGGGTGGGTTAGGGTTAGGGTGGGTTAGGGTTAAGATGGGTTAGGGTTAGGGTGGGTTAGGGTTAGGGTGGGTTAGGGTTAGGGTGGGTTAGGGTTAGGGTGGGTTAGGGTTAAGATGGGTTAGGGTGGGTTAGGGTTAGGGTGGGTTAGGGTTAAGATGGGTTAGGGTTAGGGTGGGTTAGGGTTAAGATGGGTTAGGGTTAGGGTGGGTTAGGGTTAAGATGGGTTAGGGTTAGGGTTGGGTTAGGGTTAAGATGGGTTAGGGTTAGGGTGGGTTAGGGTTAAGTAGGGTTAGGGTGGGTTAGGGTGGGTTAGGGATAGGGTGGGTTAGGGTTAGGGTGGGTTAGGGTTAAGATGGGTTAGGGTGGGTTAGGGTGGGTTAGGGTGGGTTAGGGTGGGTTAGGGTTAGGGTTAGGGTTAGGGTGGGTTAAGATGGGTTAGGGTGGGTTAGGGTTAGGGTGGGTTAGGGTTAGGGTGGGTTAGGGTTAGGGTGGGTTAAGATGGGTTAGGGTGGGTTAGTGTGGGTTAGGGTTAGGGTGGGTTAGGGTTAGGGTGGGTTAGGGTTAAGATGGGTTAGGGTTAAGATGGGTTAGGGTTAAGATGGGTTAGGGTGGGTTAGGGTGGGTTAGGGTTAGGGTGGGTTAGGGTTAAGATGTGTTACATGATGTTATCTGTTCCCTTCTAGCCAGTGCCTCCCTGCTCCTCTCTGAGAGAGTCAGTCCAGGTTTACAGGGACCACTGTATGATGGCCAAGGAGTTCCACCAGGTCAAACACCAGATCTCGCTGCTAGAGAACCGCAAGTAAGTCACTGTCAGTACAACTTTACTGATCACGTAAGTCACACATACATTTCTGGCGACCCCACCCCATCCCAAATGTAATGACACAACCTTAAAATCTGTAAATTTAGGTTTTTAGATTGACAAATTCACTTCAATTCACATTGTCCTCTTTCCGATCAAAATTAAGAGAACAAATGAATACATTTACACAATAAATTTGTATTTTTCAAATGATCTTTCTCCAAAAAAGTATGTGTATTGTCCCATACTAAACTCTGTAGTCTTATTTTCTTTAATCATTTTTAAACGTGGCGACCCGCAGGTTGGAATACCACTGCTGGACAGGGATAGTTGAATGGGTGTGGTTTATGGTTTAGTGGGCTACAGTAGCACTAGCTATTGAGGTACATATTACTGGTGCTGTAATCCAGGACATTGAGGTACATATTACTGGTGCTGTAATCCAGGACATTGAGGTACATATTACTGGTGCTGTAATCCAGGACATTGAGGTACATATTACCGGTGCTGTAATCCAGGACATTGAGGTACATATTACTGGTGCTGTAATCCAGGACATTGAGGTACATATTACCGGTGCTGTAATACAGGACATTGAGGTACGTATTACTGGTGCTGTAATCCAGGACATTGAGGTACATATTACTGGTGCTGTAATCCAGGACATTGAGGTACATATTACTGGTGTTGTAATCCAGGACATTGAGGTACATATTACCGGTGCTGTAATCCAGGACATTGAGGTGCATATTACCGGTGCTGTAATCCAGGACATTGAGGTACATACAATGGGGAAAAAAAGTATTTAGTCAGCCACCAATTGTGCAAGTTCTCCCACTTAAAAAGATGAGAGAGGCCTGTAATTTTCATCATAGGTACACGTCAACTATGACAGACAAATTGAGAAAAAAAATCCAGAAAATCACATTGTAGGATTTTTTATGAATTATTTGCAAATTATGGTGGAAAATAAGTATTTGGTCACCTGCAAACACGCAAGATTTCTGGCTCTCACAGACCTGTAACTTCTTCTTTAAGAGGCTCCTCTGTCCTCCACTCGTTACCTGTATTAATGGCACCTGTTTGAACTTGTTATCAGTATAAAAGACACCTGTCCACAACCTCAAACAGTCACACTCCAAACTCCACTATGGCCAAGACCAAAGAGCTGTCAAAGGACACCAGAAACAAAATTGTAGACCTGCACCAGGCTGGGAAGACTGAATCTGCAATAGGTAAGCAGCTTGGTTTGAAGAAATCAACTGTGGGAGCAATTATTAGGAAATGGAAGACATACAAGACCACTGATAATCTCCCTCGATCTGGGGCTCCACGCAAGATCTCACCCCGTGGGGTCAAAATGATCACAAGAACGGTGAGCAAAAATCCCAGAACCACACGGGGGGACCTAGTGAATGACCTGCAGAGAGCTGGGACCAAAGTAACAAAGCCTACCATCAGTAACACACTACGCCGCCAGGGACTCAAATCCTGCAGTGCCAGACGTGTCCCCTTGCTTAAGCCAGTACATGTCCAGGCCCGTCTGAAGTTTGCTAGAGTGCATTTGGATGATCCAGAAGAGGATTGGGAGAATGTCATATGGTCAGATGAAACCAAAATATAACTTTTTGGTAAAAACTCAACTCGTCGTGTTTGGAGGACAAAGAATGCTGAGTTGCATCCAAAGAACACCATACCTACTGTGAAGCATGGGGGTGGAAACATCATGCTTTGGGGCTGTTTTTCTGCAAAGGGACCAGGACGACTGATCCGTGTAAAGGAAAGAATGAATGGGGCCATGTATTGTGAGATTTTGAGTGAAAACCTCCTTCCATCAGCAAGGGCATTGAAGATGAAACGTGGCTGGGTCTTTCAGCATGACAATGATCCCAAACACACCGCCCGGGCAACGAAGGAGTGGCTTCGTAAGAAGCATTTCAAGGTCCTGGAGTGGCCTAGCCAGTCTCCAGATCTCAACCCCATAGAAAATCTTTGGAGGGAGTTGAAAGTCCGTGTTGCCCAGCGACAGCCCCAAAACATCACTGCTCTAGAGGAGATCTGCATGGAGGAATGGGTCAAAATACCAGCAACAGTGTGTGAAAACCTTGTGAAGACTTACAGAAAACGTTTGACCTGTGTCATTGCCAACAAAGGGTATATAACAAAGTATTGAGAAACTTTTTGTTATTGACCAAATACTTATTTTCCACCATAATTTGCAAATAAATTCATTAAAAATCCTACAATGTGATTTTCTGGATTTTTCTTTCTCATTTTGTCTGTCATAGTTGACGTGTACCTACGATGAAAATTACAGGGCTCGCTCATCTTTTTAAGTGGGAGAACTTGCACAATTGGTGGCTGACTAAATACTTTTTTCCCCCACTGTATCACTGGTGCTGTAATCCAGGACATTGAGGTACATATTACTGGTGCTGTAAACCAGGACATTGAGGTACATATTTCTGGTGCTGTAATCCAGGACATTGAGGTACATATTACCGGTGCTGTAATCCAGGACATTGAGGTACATATTACTGGTGCTGTAATCCAGGACATTGAGGTACATATTACTGGGGCTGTAATCCAGGACATTGAGGTACATATTACTGGTGCTGTAATCCAGGACATTGAGGTACATATTACCGGTGCTGTAATCCAGGACATTGAGGTACATATTACTGGTGCTGTAATCCAGGACATTGAGGTACATATTACCGGTGCTGTAATCCAGGACATTGAGGTACATATTACTGGTGCTGTAATCCAGGACATTGAGGTACATATTACTGGTGCTGTAATCCAGGACATTGAGGTACATATTACTGGTGCTGTAATCCAGGACATTGAGGTACATATTACTGGTGCTGTAATCCAGGACATTGAGGTACATATTACTGGTGCTGTAATCCAGGACATTGAGGTATATATTACTGGTGCTGTAATCCAGGACATTGAGGTACATATTACTGGTGCTGTAATCCAGGACATTGAGGTACATATTACCGGTGCTGTAATCCAGGACATTGAGGTACATATTACTGGTGCTGTAATCCAGGACATTGAGGTACATATTACCGGTGCTGTAATCCAGGACATTGAGGTACATATTACCGGTGCTGTAATCCAGGACATTGAGGTACATATTACCGGTGCTGTAATCCAGGACATTGAGGTACATATTACCGGTGCTGTAATCCAGGACATTGAGGTACATATTACCGGTGCTGTAATCCAGGACATTGAGGTACATATTACTGGTGCTGTAATCCAGGACATTGAGGTACATATTACCGGTGCTGTAATCCAGGACATTGAGGTACATATTACCGGTGCTGTAATCCAGGACATTGAGGTACATATTACTGGTGCTGTAATCCAGGACATTGAGGTACATATTACTGGTGCTGTAATCCAGGACATTGAGGTACATATTACCGGTGCTGTAATCCAGGACATTGAGATACATATTACTGGTGCTGTAATCCAGGACATTGAGCAAGGCCCTTTATACCTCTTCTTGACTGTGTCCAGCTCCCTAATCAACGAAATCAAAGCTAGACCGTCAGGGAGCATCGCAAATTCTCAAAATGATGTGCGAAAATTCCTTCTCCACTCTGAAGAACGTGTTCAGTGAACACGTGTTACATCAACAAAAAGCCCAGTTTGTCCAGCTGGCATTTGAGAGGGACATGAGAAATAAATGTAGCCATGAAAGAGAATGGAATCAGAACATTCTCATGAGGTTCAGCACAGCATGGAGGAGGCTGCAACAAAATGGTAAAGTACAAAGTACATGTGGTAGTCTCCCGAGTGGCGCAGTGGTCTAAGGCTGTGCCACTAGAGATCCTGGTTCGAATCCAGGCTCTGTTGTAGCCGGCCGCGACCGGGAGACCCATGGGGCGGCGCGCAATTGGCCCAGGGTAGGGGAGGGAATGGCCGGCAGGGATGTAGCATGGCGTTTGCAACGCCAGGGTTGTGGGTTTGATTCCCACAGGGGGTATGAAAAAAAATAATGTATGCACTAACTGTAAGTTGCTCTGGATAAGAGCGTCTGCTAAATGACTAAAATGTAAATGTACAACCCTTATGGTCCTGGCCACCGTGCCAGAATTATTAATTTGTTGGTTTTCCCTCATGTAAACATACTGCTTGTTTGGCTGATTTCTGAATGTAATCTCTAGTTTAAGGCCTTTGCTTTTAACTTCAATGCATCTTTTAGATTTATCTGTGATTCTTAATGTCATCGCTTGCCTTTGCTTGATCGATATACAGCTTTGCGTTGTTTGACGGGTATAGGGACCACGACTATGCAACCAATTGGTTGTGCTCTGAGGTGGCGCTGAAATTGGCAGGTGTATCTAATGTAGTCCTTTCATCACGCTGACTGGTGACTGGCCTTCTGTCCTAAATCGATGGTTACGTGTGTGTGCTGTTTTAACATCCTTAAGAGTCTATTGACGCACCCGCGCATCAATCTAAATAACACAGTAAATAAATAACCATCAAAAGCCGTCAGTTTAAAAACTAGAGATATTTTTTTTGCACGGGCTGCGTCTCAATCTGCTTCTCAATCCACCTCATGCCTTCTGCATCTGTGGTGGAAGGTGGCCGAGCTACAGATGTGTTTGCCAGACCAGGAGACATCCCGAAAATTGGTCTTCTCACAAAAACCGTCTGTAGCGTCCGATCGGGTGGCCTAGAAACTATTATGACCAACCCACTCTATGGAACGTGGGAGACTCTCGCGATGATGTTCTCCATTTTGCTCTATGTCACAAGTGTCAAGGGGACTCCTCTGAAGTCGGTAACGCTGATGTGCCAACTTCCTGGTCTGTAGCGTCCGAACCGTTTGAGCTACAAACTAATATGAAGCCCCTGTGGAAAAGGGGGAGACCGCTCACGAATACGATGATGTTCTCCATTTTGCTCTACGAAAACAAAACAAACAAAAAACATCCTGAGCTTTCTTACAGTACATATTGGCTCCCTCAGTTGTGTAAAAATAAAAACATAGCTACAAAGAGAGGACCATTAAGCCACCAATAAGCCATCCATCCTCAACAGCTTCCTCCTGTAGGCCAACATGATGTTCTGCAGAATGTACGAGTTCCACCTGGCCACCACATTCAGCAGCGTCTTTTTGACCATCACATGACCTATCGCCTGCACATTAAGAATGGATGCCTTTTCTGTTCACATAGTTGAACTCGTTTTGGGATGGCGCTTTTATGTCGATGTGGGGGGCCGTCTGTTGCTCCGTTCGTATTTGGGAACCCATTGATGGCAAAGAAACCCCTCTTGACTTCAACCTGCTGTGCGATGGTGTATGGAAATTGTATGTTACAGTTAGTTTTGCATCTAAAACGTTGGCTCATCGAGGGATGTGAGATGCCGATCCGCAAGCTTCCGCTTGTGGATAGCACTTGGATGTGCACAGGAATGGCATGCGTTTGCTTTTTTTAAAGTAAGTATTAAATCCTAGCAAAAATCCTATGAGATTGGTTTTGGGAAATTATATCTGATGAGCCAATATGTAAAAAGTCCCAACTGTCTCTAAAAACGCGCTCTCTGCGAAATGCAGCTTGCGCCAAATCTTCCAACAGAGCAAGATCATCCATCTCTCATTCGATTTCCCATTACCTCAGTCCTTTATAGTATTTACACAATGGTTTCACTTTCATACACGCCTATAATTTAATTTAATTTATTTTATATGGATTATCGTAACAAATGCACTGATGTGGTCAAATTACATATAGCCTGTCGAGATGTTGCATGAATTCACAATGGGAATACAAATTAAATCGACAAATAATGTAATTATTACTCTCAGAATGTCCGACATTTTCAACATATATTTTCCCCATGCTACACTCGACAAGCAGTTCCCTTATTCCACCACTTGACACTGTGCATACACATGGTCATGACTGTGCGTAAATCTATGCACACTCAAGCACAGTTCAAATTGATACATCTCGCGCATGTTTTACGCTGCTCATTGCGTATAGTGTCACAAAATTCGACAGAAACGTAGCCTATAGTTCTAATGATCGAAGTTTAAGCTATGAAGCCTGTAAGGATCTTTGACAGTGTTGCTCATCCTGTCAGCTGATCAGCGTGTGTGTCGGTAGGCACAAAGTATGTGTAGGTCTACTTCAGCTATGGTCGGCAGGTAGCTGAGTGGTTAAGAGCGTTGTGCCAGTAACTGAAAGGTCGCTGGTTCTAATCCCCGAGCCGACTAGGTGAAAAATGTGTCGATGTGCCCCTGAGCAAGGCACTTAAGCCTAATTGCTCCTGTGAGTCGCTCTGGATAAGAGCGTCTACTAAAATGTAAAAAAAAATCAGATACAGTTGTAGGACCTATATCTTTCTTGTGTTATTACATAAAGCGACGGTTGTTGTGTATGGTTGCATTTCAGATAAATTTTTGTAGATATGAACAGTAGTAGGACCAATGAGTGTACAAAACATTAGGAACACCTTCCTAATAATGAGTTGCACCCCCCTTTTGCCTTCAGCCTCAATTCGTCAGGGCATGGACTCTACAAGGTGTCGAAAGCGTTGCACAGGCATGCTGGCCCATGTTGACTCCAATGCTTCCCACAGTTGTGTCAAGTTGGCTGGATGTCCTTTGGGTGGTGGACCATTCTTGATACACACGAGAAACTGTTGTGTGTGAAAAACCCAGCAGCGTTGAAGTTCTTGACACAAACCGGTGCGCCTGGCACCAACTACCATACCCCGTTCAAAGACACTTAAATATTTTGTCTTGCCCATTCACCCTCTGAATGGCACACATACACAATCCATGTCTCAATTGTCTCAAAAATCCTTCTTTAACCTGTCTCCTCCCCCTGACTGAAGTGGATTTAACAAGTGACATCAATAAAGGATCATAGCTTTCACCTGGATTCACCTGGTCAGTCTACGTCATGGAAAGAGCAGGTGTTCCTAATGTTTAGTCCACTCAGTGTCCCTAATGTTTAGTCCACTCAGTGTCCCTAATGTTTAGTCCACTCAGTGTTCCTAATGTTTAGTCCACTCAGTGTCCCTAATGTTTAGTCCACTCAGTGTCCCTAATGTTTAGTCCACTCAGTGTACCTAATGTTTAGTCCACTCAGTGTACCTAATGTTTAGTCCACTCAGTGTACCTAATGTTTAGTCCACTCAGTGTCCCTAATGTTTAGTCCACTCAGTGTACCTAATGTTTAGTCCACTCAGTGTACCTAATGTTTAGTCCACTCAGTGTACCTAATGTTTAGTCCACTCAGTGTACCTAATGTTTAGTCCACTCAGTGTCCCTAATGTTTAGTCCACTCAGTGTACCTAATGTTTAGTCCACTCAGTGTACCTAATGTTTAGTCAACTCAGTGTACCTAATGTTTAGTCCACTCAGTGTACCTAATGTTTAGTCCACTCAGTGTACCTAATGTTTAGTCCACTCAGTGTCCCTAATGTTTAGTCCACTCAGTGTCCCTAATGTTTAGTCCACTCAGTGTTCCTAATGTTTAGTCCACTCAGTGTCCCTAATGTTTAGTCCACTCAGTGTACCTAATGTTTAGTCCACTCAGTGTACCTAATGTGTAGTCCACTCAGTGTACCTAATGTTTAGTCCACTCAGTGTCCCTAATGTTTAGTCCACTCAGTGTCCCTAATGTTTAGTCCACTCAGTGTACCTAATGTTTAGTCCACTCAGTGTACCTAATGTTTAGTCCACTCAGTGTACCTAATGTTTAGTCCACTCAGTGTACCTAATGTTTAGTCCACTCAGTGTCCCTAATGTTTAGTCCACTCAGTGTACCTAATGTTTAGTCCACTCAGTGTACCTAATGTTTAGTCAACTCAGTGTACCTAATGTTTAGTCCACTCAGTGTACCTAATGTTTAGTCCACTCAGTGTACCTAATGTTTAGTCCACTCAGTGTACCTAATGTTTAGTCCACTCAGTGTACCTAATGTTTAGTCCACTCAGTGTACCTAATGTTTAGTCCACTCAGTGTCCCTAATGTTTAGTCCACTCAGTGTACCTAATGTTTAGTCCACTCAGTGTACCTAATGTTTAGTCCACTCAGTGTACCTAATGTTTAGTCCACTCAGTGTCCCTAATGTTTAATCCACTCAGTGTACCTAATGTTTAGTCCACTCAGTGTACCTTGTGTTATTAGAGCTCTAAAGCAATAAGAGTTGTGCCCCCCCCCCCCCCCCACCCCACCCCATAGAGGCCTGTCACACACACATACACACATACACACACACATACATACACACACACACACACATCCTGGAGTCGGGCCAGTCCATCCCTTTACAGCAGCTGTGATGTGTCTTAGCAGGGGATTGTCAGGAACAAGGTTGCTACCCACCACCCCTTTACACAAACACGCACACACACACACACACACACACACACGTTCCACAGTGGATGGCAGACAGGGGGTCTCCTTATAAAGTCGTCATGCTGCCTTCCACACTGTTACATGCATCTGAATTAATTTAAATTACTTCAGAGTATTTTATACGTTGTATTACACCGGGCTGAACTACACTCCCAATGCTTTTTATAACAAGATACTAGGTCTAACCTGCTGTGAGATGACTGCTCCTCACCAAAGGGGCGTGACAAAGTTTTTCGGGAAGCTCTGGGAATTGAGCTTTGAAATCCGTTCAGTTAAGATTAGAATTTTGATTACAACATAGGGTTTTAGTTGTCTTTGACGGAATAGCCTACAATGTTTTTTCAGCTCAGATTTACTCACGGCTCAACGGCTGCAGGACAGGAGAGAAGAAAGAATATAGGATTATATTCACTACATCACCAGCAGTATGTGGACACCTGCTCGTCCAACATCTCATTCCAAAATCATGGGCATTAATATGGAGTTGGTCCCCCCCTTTGCTGCTATAACAGCCTCCACTCTTCTGGGAAGTCTTTCCACTAGATGTTGGAACATTGCTGCAAGTGCATTAGTGAGGTCAGGCACTGATGTTGGGCGATTAGGCCTGGCTCGCAGTCGGCGTTCCAATTCATCCCAAAGGGTGTTCGATGGGGTTGAGGTCAGGGCTCTGTGCAGGCCAGTCAAGTTCTTCCACACCGATCTCGACAAACCATTTCTGTATGGACCTCGCTTTGTGACCGGGGGTATTGTCATGCTGAAACAGGAAAGGGCCTTCCCCAAACCGTTGCCACAAAGATGGAAGCACAGAATCGTCTAGAATGTGATTGTATGTTGTAGCGTTAAGATTTCCCTTCATTGGAACTAAGGGGCCTAGACCGAATCATGAAAAACAGCCCCAGACCATTATTCCTCCTCCACCAAGCTTTACAGTTGGCACTATGCATTGGGGCAGGTAGCATTCTCCTGGCATCCACCAAACCCAGATTCGTCCGTCGGACTGCCAGATGGTGAAGCGCAATTCATCACTCCAGAGAACACTTTTCCACTGGTCCAGAGTCCAATGGCGGCAAGCTTTACACCACTCCAGCCGACGCTTGGCATTGCGCATGGTGATCTTAGGCTTGTGTGTGGCAGCTCGGCCATGGAAACCCATTTCATGAAGCTCCCGATGAACGGTTGTTGTGCTGAAGTTGCTTCCAGAGGCAGTTTGGAACTCGGTAGTGAGTGTTGCAACTGAGGACAGACCATTTTTACGTGCTACGCGCTTTAACGCTTCGGCGGTCCCGTTCTGTGAGCTTGTGTGGCCTACCACTTCAGCCGTTGTTGTTGCTCCTAGACGTTTTCACTTCACAATAACAGCACTTACAGTTGACCAGGGCAGCTCAAATGACTTAGGCTGGGTAAAGTTGCCCCTAGACGAATAACGTTGTACGACCAATCACCGGAGGACGGGAAGATGGCGGAAGTGGTTGATGAGTTCGAAATAAGCAGAGCGTCGAGTAAATTTGGGGAAGACGAATGTTCTGAATGGACTACAGTAGAATGAAAAACAGGAACAAAAAAGGAAATTGTCCAAAATTGGAGTGGAGGAAACGTGTGTAAATGATAATGATAATGATTCGCTTCTTGTTCGGGTGCGTTTCCTGAGTAAGGATGCGTATGTGGGAAACCCGTTTGAGGTGTCAAATGGTGAAGTATGCAAAGTGAAGTCTGTCACAGAGTGGTGTTATTCTGATTAATTGGATTTCTGAAGAGATTCCAGTGGGCCTCAAAAGAATCCGGACAACAGAAGTGTTTTGTTTTTATGAACATCGGAGTGGAGCACCCGTCAAAGGAGTCATCTCAGGGGTGACGACCGATGTTCCGGTTGAATACCTGAAGTGAATTCCTGGTGTGGTTGGTGCCCGGCGTCCGACCCGCTGGGTGAATGGAGAAAAAGAAGAAAGTCTGTCAGCCCTGTTGTTTTTTTTGTTGATAAAGAGCAATTACCTGAATGTGAAGCGTGTGAAGCTTGGTTATGTAAGATACGCCATAATATATTTCGTCAACCAAATCACTGCAGTGTAAGAATTGTAAAGGATTTGGCAATGTTTCAAGTGTATGCAGACAAACAGAGCATTACTGAAGAACGGTGTGTAGAAGGACGACGGTGTTGCGATTGTAATGGGGATCATGATCCCGAGTTCCTGTAGTGCCCTGTAAGGGTGAAGGAGATTGAGGTGGCAAAAGTTAGAGCGGTCACTCGAATCTCCTACGCGGAAGCGATTTTAAAATAATTGAGAAAACAAGTGGTGCTAGTGAAGAGATGGTAGTGGATACTCCACAGCCTGTAGTAAATGTCTGCTGCCAGTCAAAAGATACCCTGTGTGTTAAAAATATGGATTTAGTTGCGTTCATTGCCACAGCTATAAACTGTACAGCACAAGTCTCAAAGAAGTCAAAGACACAAGACATTATCCCGGGTTCCCCTTGAGCCTGTGTAGTGATCAGATCTGTTTTATTTATTTATTTTTAACAGAAAAGTTTGTGATTTATTTATTTAGTCGTTTTTTGGCAGTTGAGTTTTTTTTGGGGGAAATCCTGTCTCCATCCGGTATAGTAGGGGGTGGGGTGCACATTACATTGTGTGATCGCCAAGATACCATAGAAGAAGAAGAAAGGCAGATCTAGCAGGGCAGAAATTTGACGAACTGACTGTGCCACGTTGAAAGTCGCTGAGCTCTTCAGTACTGCCAAGGCTAGGGGAAGCTTTTCCCTAAAGTAAATGTAATTAAATTGCCAAAAATTATATAGCCTAATTAGCTTACTCCTGTCTATACAGAAATAAATACAATAATTCAAAATAGGCTATTAAAGCATGATTTGGCCACAGAGGATATTTAGCTTCTTTAAAAAAAAAAAAAAGTTGTGGATTGTTTTAAATCGCATTGCCTACAAACGGAAGGAAAGGCGGCGAGCGCAATTTGGGGAGACTATCGTTGAGTTGCGACTGTCTGTGAAAAGTAGAGGCCCTCACTACATATTCGTCGCCAAACCCACTGGCTCCAACACTCACCCGTAGTCTGCGCTCCAGCAGGTATATCTCACTGGTCATCCCCAAAGCCAACACCTCCTCTGGCCGCCATTCCTTCCAGTTCTCTGCTGCCAATGACTGGAACGAACTGCAAAAATCTCTGAAGCTGGAGACACTTATCTCCCTCACTAACTTTAAGCATCAGTTGTCAGAGCACCTTACCGATCACTGCACCTGTACACAGCCCATCTGAAATTAGCCCACTCAACTACCTCATCCCCATATTGTTATTTATTTCGCTCATTTGCACCCCAGTATCTCTATTTGCACATCATCTTCTACACATCTATCACTCCAGTGTTTTTTTTTTTTTTTTTTTATAATATGTTTATTATTTTCCAATAAAAATAAAGTAAAAGAGACAGCAATACAAACAATGACATTCATTGTACTGTTGGATGGGATGGCCAGTTTAGAGGACAAAACAAAAGTTAACTCACACATACACAAAATAAAACAAAATCCTATTAGGTGGTACGTGTATAAGAAGACAGCATATAGTCATTACAAGCAGTGTAGTTCAGCCAAAAATAAATATTGAGTGGAGTACAGCACAGAGTAGCAGCAGATCGTCAGCCCAGTTATGAAGCGGGACTAGACCATTTATCCAGTATCGGCTGCCATATTTTGTAAAACAATGGACTTCTATTGGAGGTGTTGTATCGAATCTTTTCCATATGGATTACATTCCCTAAATCCCGTAACCACATTTCAAAGGTAGGTACAGTCTCCAATTTCCAAAATTGCAATATGAGCCTTTTGGCTAATAGAGTACAAAGAGAGACAGCTTTCCCCTCCTGGTTATTCCCATCAACTGTACCAAACAGAGCGATCAATGGGTCTGGGGCTAGAACTCTATCAAAGGCCTTAGATAAGTAATCAAAAATGAGAGCCCAGTAAGCCTGTAATTTAGGGCATGTCCAGAATAAGTGGGACAACGTCCCCTCCTCCTGCTTGCACCTCTCACACAGTGGTGAGGTGTCCGGGAATATTTTATGCAGTTTTACTTTTGAGTAGTGTAACCTGTGTATCACCTTAAACTGTACAAGGTTGTGTCTGGCATTCACTGAACTGTGGTTTATATTCCTGAGAGCTTCTATCCAGTCCTCATTTGAGATTTCTGAACCAAGTTCTTGTTCCCAAGCCCTTTTAATGGTGTCTGTGGATACCTCTATGTGGGCCTGTAGCACATCATACAGTCTGGAGACCGACCCTTTTGAATGGGGTTTGACAAGGATCAAGCTATCTAATGTAGGACTATTTGGCTTCATGCCATACTGTGGGATGTGTGTCCTTAAGAAATTCCTGATTTGGAGGTATCTGAAAAAATGTGTTGTTGGCATGTTGAACTTTGCCTGTAGTTGTTGAAATGAAGCTAACTGACCATCTATGTATAGATTACCAATTGTTGTGAGCCCCTTCTCCCTCCACCGTGAAAACACCACATCATCCATTGCAGGGTGGAAAGCATGATTCCGGCTAATCGGGCTGTCTATGTACACAGTGGGTATGTTAAGAAAATCCCTAATCTGTTTCCAGATCCTAAGAGTATGACAAATGACTGGATTGGAGTCATAAGTGGCTTTTTTCACATATGATGGGCTATTAACAAGTGCAGGGAGTGAGGAACGTTGACAGGAGGCCTGCTCAATCAAAAGCCATGAAGGCATATCCTTCCGTCTCATCTCAGGTAAACTTTCCCTCCAGAAAGACACAATGTTCAGATTAGCAGCCCAATAATACAGTTTGAAGTGAGGAAGGCCAAAGCCCCCCTCTATCTTGTACTTGCATAAATGCTTCTTTGCAATTCTGGCTGCCTTGTTATCCCATAAAAATGGAGTTACTATTGAATCCAGTTTCTTAAAATAGCTTTGTGGTATGAAATTGGGTAGACATTGGAAGAGGTAAAGAAACCTGGGTAGGACAACCATTTTAATAGCGTTTATACGACCAACCAAGGAAATAGGCAGAGTTTTCCAGAAATCTATATTTTGTTTAAGCTGATATATTTTCATGTCCCAATTCACTTTCAATAGCTGGTCAAGGTCTCTTGTCACTACAATGCCAAGGCTTGTGAACTTGTCCCTCACTGTTCTAAGCGGGGTAGATTGCAGAAATTGCATATCCACAGGCCGTGATATTGGCATCATCTCACTTTTTTGCCAGTTTATCTTGTAGCCAGAGAAGGAGCCGAATGTGTTTATCAAGTTAAGTAATGGTGGAATAGACGTTTTAGGCTTGGACAAAAACAAAAGAACATCGTCTGCATATAGGGAAATTTTGTGCTGTGTGTCTTTTATTTTAACAGAAGCTATATCGGCACATGCCCGAATGCGCGTAGCAAGGGGTTCCATGGCTATAGCGAAGAGAGCAGGCGAAATAGGGCACCCCTGTCGGCACCCCTTGAACAGGCGGAATGACTGCGACATTTCCTGATTGGTCACCACGGACGCCATTGGGTGTGCATAAATAATTCTTATCCAATTAATAAATTCCTTTCCAAATCCGAAATGCTCCAGAACCGACATCATATACTTCCACTCAATCTGATCAAACGCCTTCTCTGCATCAAGAGCTATTACCACTGCCTCAACTTTATGATCATGATACATTACGTTGAAAAGGCGTCTCAAATTGTAGTATATATGTCGGCCCGGGATAAAACCTGTCTGGTCAGGGTGTATGATGTCGGAAATATATTTTTTCAATCGGTTTGCCAATATCTTTGTCAACACCTTGTTTTCTATGGGGAGTAACGACACGGGGCGATACGACGACATCTCCATGGAATCTCTATATTTTTTCAAGATCAGGGCTATTGTAGCCTCATACAGTGTTTGCGGGAGTTTGGTATTTTCTTTGGATTGTTGAAACATTCGCAGCATAAGTGGAGATAGACTAGCGCAGTACTTCTTATAGAATTCTATTACATATCCATCGGGCCCAGGGGCCTTGCTGTTTGGAAATTGTGCTATCGCTGTGTTAATTTCATCTAAGGTTATCCCTGCATCGAGTGCGGCAGCTGCCCCCCTGTCTAGTTTAGGAAGTTCACAATCAGCGAGAAAGCGTTCCATAGTTTGTGGATCAGTAGCATCGCATTTTGATTGGTATAGCTCTGAGTAAAACTGTGCAAAGCATTTATTAATGTCCTGCGGATCTGTTACTATTTTACCCTTCTTGTCTTTTATTTTGTGAATAGCTCTAGATGCTTGTACATGCCTTAGCTGTCTTGCTAATAATTTATGTGGTTTGTCCCCCAGTTCAAAATAACTTTGTTGCGTTCTAGCAAGTAAAGAGCCCACCCGTTTCGAAAGGATGGTATTGTATTCATACTTTAACTTTGTGATCTTCTCAAGGACTGTATACGAGGAATTTGTCCTAAAAACGTTCTCCTGTTCCCCTAACTCTCTTTCAATTTCTCTCAGCCTAGTATTGGCACGTTTCTTCCTCTCTGATGTATAAGAAATAATGTAACCTCTAATCACAGCCTTTAGAGATTCCCAAAGGGTGGAGTCGTCAACATCCCCCGTGTCGTTAGTACTGAGGAAAAAGGCAATCTGCTCCTCCAAATACTGACAGAAAGCCTCATCTTTCAACAGGTATGCGTCTAAGCGCCACGGTCGCCGACCTGTCGACATATTGTCGAGTTTCAGCACCATGGACAGAGGAGAGTGGTCCGTAATTAGAATGGGGTGATAGGTAACCGACTCAGCTGCTGAGATTAGTTTGGAGTCCAACAAAAAATAGTCAATTCTGGAATATGATTTATGAACTGATGAGAAGAAAGAATAATCCCTGTCTGTTGGGTGCGTCAGTCTCCAAATATCGACAATGTTAAGGTTTGTCATCAATGTATTTAGACAGACACTGGCATTTGATTGTTGAAGTGACCTTGATAGCTGTTTATCTAAAAGAGGGTCTAACGTACAGTTAAAGTCACCTCCAACAATAACACTTGTATCCGAGATATTTGGTATGGCCTTAAATACCCTTTGAAAAAATACTGGATCATCGAAGTTGGGTCCATATAAATTGACCAAGGTTATTGGTTTTGAATTCAGTGTACCAGCCACAATAATATACCGACCATTAGGATCTGAAATCGAGGTTGAGTAAACAAAAGGAATGTTTTTCCTTATCAGGATTGCTACCCCTCTCGCTTTTGCATCAAAGTTAGACTGGTATATCTGACCGATCCAGCCGACTCGTAGCTTGGCCTGCGCGGAGCGTTTAATATGAGTTTCTTGAAGAAGCACTATGTCAGCACCCAGTGATTTAAGATGAGAAAAAACCTTAGCTCGTTTCACGACATGCCCTAATCCATTACAGTTCCAGCTGACTCTTTTTATTCCACCTGGTCTACTCTGTGCTCGGTCACTATGTGGCATTTCTTATTTTAAAGCAAATTGCTGCTGTCATACAAAACCCAGAAGAAAAACGTCCCGCCGTGCGGGAGCTTGTCATGCCACCTGTACTAATAAACGTGAACATAAAACACAGACCCCAACCCCCCTCCCGTCCCTTTACTGAGTGACTTCCCCAAACGAAGCACTCCTTGGCTAACACACAAACGTTAGGGTGTCTAGACATAAAGCTTGAACTAACTCGTCGTCTATAGATGCTCCGCATATAAACTAATATTAAATAACACTTAACTTAACTCTCATGTTAGGGGGTGAGTGGCGCTAAAACATGACATGCCAAACAATGCTATATTAGCCACAACATCTCACCTATCCTATAAGTCCCAATTTCTGATCTTCTGATCGAAAAGACATAGGCCGGAAATTCAATTCACACACATTCCTGGCCTGTATTTGGCCATTTAGCCTGCTGGCACAGCCGTTCTGTATCCTCAGCCGGGGAGCTTGCTTGTCAAGAACAGATCTGCCTCTTTTGCGTTGTCAAACGTACGTGTTGATCCCTCGACTGTCACCTTAAACCGGGCTGGGAAGAGGAATCCATATCGGATGTTGGCCGCCCTGCATTTGTTGCGTACCTCATCATACTCTTTCCGTTGGTTCCTCACCTCCAAGGTAAGATCTGGGTAGAAAGACACCCTGGCTCCGTTGTAGTTAAGGGGGAACTTTTGACTAGCCAGCTTGAGGATGAGATCCCTGGTGTGGGGATAGTGCAGCCTTACAATGAATGGCCTTGGTGGCCCGCCCTTGGCCGGCTTCGTTGCCTGTGCTCTGTGTGCGCGGTCGATCAGGATGGCCGTTTTGAAGTGTTCACTCCCCAGCAATGCCGGTATCAGCTCCGAGACAAATTCAGTGGGTTTCCCTTTCTCCGTGTCCTCCTGGATCCCACATATTCGGATGTTCTGGCGTCTTGAATGCGACTCGAGCATTTCCAGTCGGGCCTTCAGGGTTTTGTTGTCATTTTTGAGCGTTGCGCACTGTTTCTCTATGTCCTGTAGCCTGGCCTCGTGATCGATTGTCGTCTGCTCAACCTCGTGCACCCTTCCCTTAGTTGCCTTCACAGTTTCGGCCAAAGTCCCAATACTCTTTGAGATATCAGCCAACCTTGTGTCCACCTTCTTGCTTAGTGCGTTTATGGCAGCCAGTATGTCACTTTGAGTAGGATCTGTGGGGAACTCTTGGAAGCTAGCCTCTTCAGCTAGCTCCTCGTGGGTCGGCGACGTTGAAATTGGTTCGTTGTCTATCTCATTCCAATTATCTTGTTTAGCGCCCCCTTTTTTGTTGCCTTTTCCCTTTGTCATATTTGTTTGAAGTTATAGGTTGTGAGAGGTTAAGATAAATATTAATTTGTTTCAAAATTGAGCGGAGCTCTAGCAATGCACGTCTACTCCATAGCACGCTCTCTAGCGCCCCCCCTATCACTCCAGTGTTAATACTAAATTGTAATTATTTTGCACTATGGCCTATTTATTGCCTTACCTCCATAACTTACTACATTTGCACACACTGTATATAGATTTTCTATTGTGTTATTGACTGTATGTTTTGTTTACCCAATATGTAACTCTGTGTTGTTGTTGTTTTTATCGCACTGCTTTGCTTTATCTTGGCCAGGTCGCAGTTGTAAATGAGAACTTGTTCTCAACTGGCTAACCTGGTTAAATAAAGGTGAAATAAATAAATAAAATAAACTAGGTGGTGACATTATGTCAAAATTAGGGGTGTAACGATTCGTTTTAACAACGATTCGATTTGTATCACGATTCGTGGTTGTCAATACGATTCAAGGACGATATTGGTTCATTTTGAACGATACGATCCGAAACGATTCAGTGACTTGAAATCGATTCAGTAACCTTTTAGCCAAAAATTCAACCAGTGTGACTGAAATAAATACCTGGATACTGGACAGTGCAGGTGAAGTTTCCTAGATTCCTGTTTCTTGTAAGGACCGCAATGGTGGCTTGATAATTTCTCGCTCGTCGGCTTCTCCTCTGTCGTCCGCCATGCTATGTTTTGTTGTCTTTGCGCCTTTGCGCTGCTGCTGGCGCGGGGCGATGACGTCACGGATAGGCAGACTGAATCGAGTAATGTTTAAAGCCTTTATCATTAAAAGTGCTAAGAAAAAACATCCATATAAAGTCTGACGTGCTTAAATCCAATGGGTTATTTCCTAGTATCGATACAATCGATTTATTACATTTTAAAACGATGTTAGATTGATATATGTTGTCCAAAAGGCCAACTCGCCGAGCACAGATCGATGTAGTTGGATCATAGGAATATAAATCGATACATCGATGTAGTAGATGGATCGTTACACCCCTAGTCAAAATGCAACAATGTTGTAGAAGATGTATTTTCACTACCAAGCTCTGTACAGTCTGCCTCTTTAGGTTACAACAAGCTGTTAAAGGTTAATAATGACACCTGTGAAAACTTGAGAATTGTGGCAAAGGGATTTATTTACGCCTTGAGATAGATCAGAAGACAGGGTTTTATATTAGTTCAGATATTGGGCAAAATGCCAGAGAAGACAAGGGAAAAGGTATACACGTTTTTCATAGATTTTATTTCACTTCCCTAAGGTTACATAGGATGGGATTGTGTGTGTTGGCAATGTGAAGGGGCAAAAGGAACCCTCCTACATGCACTGTGGGTTAGCCTGGTTGTGCACCCCCTATGGGACAAAGCCTTACAGTGCATGGCAGATGGCGTGTGATCCCAGGTACCTAGGTCACCAAGACTGTGTCTGTTGAGTGACAAGTCTGAAATAACAGGGATTAACCAGACAGAATGTAAAATATAATGTTGAGGTATTGTGTTATGGCTGGTCTGAAACATTGTGTCTGTGTTAAGGCTGGTCTGAAACATTGTGTCTGTGTTAAGGCGGGTCTGAAACATTGTGTCTGTGTTAAGGCTGGTCTGAAATATTGTGTCTGTGTTAAGGCTGGTCTGAAACATCGTGTCTGTGTTAAGGCTGGTCTGAAACATTGTGTCTGTGTTAAGGCTGGTCTGAAACATTGTGTCTGTGTTAAGGCTGGTCTGAAACATTGTGTCTGTGTTAAGGCTGGTCTGAAACATTGTGTCTGTGTTAAGGCTGGTCTGAAACATTGTGTCAGTGTTAAGGCTGGTCTGAAACATTGTGTCTGCGTTAAGGCTGGTCTGAAACATTCTGTCTGTGTTAAGGCTGGTCTGAAACATTGTGTCTGTGTTAAGGCTGGTCTGAAACATTGTGTCTGTGTTAAGGCTGGTCTGAAACATTGTGTCAGTGTTAAGGCTGGTCTGAAACATTGTGTCTGTGTTAAGGCTGGTCTGAAACATTGTGTCAGTGTTAAGGCTGGTTTGAAACATTGTGTCTGTGTTAAGGCTGGTCCTGAAACATTGTGTCTGTGTTAAGGCTGGTCTGAAACATTGTGTCTGTGTTAAGGCTGGTCTGAAACATTCTGTCTGTGTTAAGGCTGGTCTGAAACATTGTGTCTGTGTTAAGGCTGGTCTGAAACATTGTGTCTGCGTTAAGGCTGGTCTGAGCCAGTGTTCACGGAGTGGATGAATATGTTGTTAAAAACAACATGATATAAAATCATGTTAGCAAAGAGACTCCAAAAAGATACGGGAACGATTCCTGTGTTTCCTTAAGGGCACATTAAAGACTATCATGGCCATGAAATAGCAGATAATTTATCTGGAAAAAATATCCCTATGTATTTGTGTTTTTTGTTTTGTTTAATGAGTTGGTTGTTTTCTGTTAAAGTGAAATACATTTCCCCCAAAATACAAAATACCATTTTGTTTATAGCGGTTCACAATTTTGTGGCCCCCTCACCTTACATTGGTATCAAAAGTCTGATGGCACTATGGTGTGATAAGAGCATCTGCTAAATTAACTACACTGAGTATACCAAACGTTAGGAACACCTTCCTAATATTGAGTTGCACCCCCCTCTTTTGCCCTCAGAACAGCCTCAATTCATCGGGGCATGGACTCTACAAGGTGTCGAAAGCATTCCACAAGGATGCTGGCCCCATGTTGACTCCAATGCTTCCCACAGTTGTGTCAAGTTGGCTGAATGTCCTTTGGGTGGTGGACCATTCTTGATACACGTAGGAAATTGTTTTGGGTGAAAAACCCAGCAGCGTTGCAGTTCTTGACACAAACCGGTGCGCCTGGCACCTACTACCATACCCCGTTCAAAGGCACTTAAATATTTTGTCTTACCCATTCACCCTCCGAATGGCACACATACACAATCCATGTCTCAATTGTCTCAAGGCTTCAAAAAAAATCCTTCTTTAACCCGTCTCCTCCCCCTTCATCTACACTGACCTGAAGTGGATTTAACAAGTGACATCAATAAGGGATCATAGCTTTTCACCTGGATTCACCGGGTCAGTCAGTGTGTTCCAGAAGCTCTTATCCAGAGAGACAGTTCATTCAACTAAGGCAGATAAACAACAATATATCACTGTCATAGCAAGTAAGAAGGTTCTGTAACGGTAACTGAGAATGTCGTTGCTGTTCGGCCAGCTACGTGTATTTTAATTAAATACAGTACTTTGCAAAAGTATTGTATATTTAATTTTTTATACATTGGTCTTTGGGGTATTTAGTCATTTACACCCATCCCTGAGTATAGTACAGTACAACGCTATGGCGTGTACAACACAATGTTTAGTACCAACCACATAGTCGTATCAATCTGGTTCACCCCATGGTGAGATCTACAATGCAACTCCTCTTGGGGATATTACAGTACAGTAATACTTTTGATTACACAAGAAGTGATGGGAGGGAGATGATACATCATGCATGACTTGTCTGAAAGACTGGTTAACTGTTAGTACCCCCCCCCGTGCACACAGTTAGACTGGTCCCAGATCTGTATGTAGTTTAACTCTCTATGACAATGCCGAAGTGATTACAGGTTACAGAAAGGGGGAAGAGAGAGAGAGAGAGAGAGAGAGAGAGAGAGAGAGAGAGAGAGAGAGAGAGAGAGAGAGAGAGAGAGAGAGAGAGAGAGAGAGAGAGAGAGAGAGAGAGAGAGAGAGAGAGAGAGAGAGAGAGAGAGAGAGAGAGAGAGAGAGAGAGAGAGAGAGAGAGAGAGAGAGAGAGACAGAGACAGAGACAGAGACAGAGACAGAGACAGAGACAGACAGACAGACAGACAGACAGACAGACAGAGAGACAGAGAGAGAGAGAGAGAGAGAGAGAGAGGGCCGAGCGTTAAGGATTGCAACACCCGCTCCGCCTCACATGTCGACACAGAAAACACCTACACACGTTATGTTCTTCAAATTAATTTATATTCAAAGTCCTATTTTCCTAACCTTAAACCTAACCCCTTACCCTAATTCTAACCCTAATTGTATACCTAACCCTAAGCTTAAAATAGCCTTTGTCCTCATGGGGAGAAGTTTCTTTGTTTTACTTTCCTTGTGGGGACTTTTGGGGATTTTAGGTCCCCACAAGGAAATAAGAACCAACCAACCCACACACACACACACACACACACACACCCCACTACCACAGTCCAAAGGCCATAGTTTGTTGAGATGGCGGTCTGCCAGATCAGGTCACAACCCGCTTGGCTACCAGACGACTTACTTTTATTAGGCTAACCTTCATTTAAACCAGGAAGTCCCGTTCACATAAACATCTGGCATTGGAGGCACTTCCAGTTGCTTTCCAAATGGCACCCTATTCCCTACGAAGTGCCCTACTTTAGACGAAGACCTAATGGCACCCTATTCCCTACGAAGTGCCCTACTTTAGACGAAGACCTAATGGCACCCTATTCCCTACGAAGTGCCCTACTTTTGCCCATGGCCCCACATTTTAATCTGTGAATTCACCTGGTTTCACCACCACCTTTAACCTTTAACCCTCCCCCCCTCCTCTCCAGGCGTGAACTGCTGGCAGAGCTGGTGGAGGAGGAGTTTGTTGCCGTGGAGATGGTCTGTCTGGAGGATGAGTTCCGTGTCCTGTCGGAGGAGAACGCCACGCTGCTCAACGTCCACACTGAGCGCGCTCAGCAGCTGGAGACGCTCAGCTCCACCAATCAGAATCAGACAAGCCAGGACAGCTCCGCCACGTGACCCCTGAATTCGACTTGACCCCAAGAGAGACGATGACCTCGCTCGAGACCTTCCAACTGACGCTACGGCCCGTATTCCAAAAGTGCTGATCTTGGATCTTCTGTTCATATATTAATATTTATTATGATCTAAAATGCCAAACTGATCCTAAATCAGCACTCTTTTTGGATATGGACCCTGATAACATTACTACCGGTAGCTGTCAAGTCCTTGTTTCCTCTGTCCTTGTTTCCTCTGTCCTTGTTTCCTATGACTTTGTTTCCTCTGTCATTGTTTCCTTATCTCCTTTCTAAGAGCATTGGAGAAGAGGATACAAGGTCCCTCGCTTGGACCTTCTCTTCCAATGCACTTTGAGGGGAACTAAGGACCAGGGTTGGGGCCAAATTCCATTTCAATCCCAGTCAGTTCAGGAAGTACACTGAAATTCTAACTCAAATTCTCTTCATTGCGTTTCAATGAGCAAAATCTGGAATCGGAATTTGGTTTTCTTTCTGAATTGAAATGGAATTAACCCCAACCCTGCTAAGGAAACAAGGACAGAGGAAGCAAGGACTTAGTAGTAGTAGTAGGCTCTGTGAGTCTCTGGGCTTGTGGAGACATACAGGTGGTGTGATGTGGTCCAAAATGATTTCAGGGGGGCTCCCCCCCCCCCCCTCTCCCCCTTTCCTCTCCCCTCTCTTCCTCATCCTCCTCCCCTCCATGCAAGGACCTAAGGGATCCTGTCCTTGTTATTAAAAGGAGGAGTGGGCTAGTCAGAATGACAATGTGCTGGTTTTTATGGTAGTTCCCTGTAGAGCGTCTGCTAAATGACGTAAATGTAAATGTAAATGTAGTAACTGCTACTAGCTGTGGTGAGGAAAACACTAATGACAATGACGCACTCTGTATGTGGCACAATAAAGTTCTCTATTATGAATAAATAAATACATTTTATGTGGGTGTCCGTCAGCATGATCATTCAGTTTCATTTCCTGTAGAATGTCTGCTTATTATGACCTCACTACATGGCAACACTTCACTACCATGGAATAAGGAACTGTCCATTTCGCAATGACATTTAATCACTCCAGGATTGTGAAACCAACCATCATCTGTTAGTATTATTTATGACTCTCTCTCTCTCTCTCTCCCCTATTGACTCTCACTTTCTCTCTCTCTCTCCCTCACTATTCCCCCCCTCTCTCTTGCTTTGCCTCTCTCTCTCTCTCTCTCTCTCTCTCTCTCTCTCTCTATCTCTCTCTCTCTCTCTCTCTCTGTCTCTTTCTCTCTCTCTCTCTCTCTCTCTCTTTACCCCTCTCTCTCGCTCTCTCTCTCTCATCAACTCATATGGTTGTAGCACTCAAGTACACCAAGCCTGCCATACCTTGGGTATCTTCTAACTCCCCAGGTGAATAACTGTATAATGCCAGTGGAGGAAGGGACCGTAGCAGGTGAATAACTGTATAATGTAAATAATTATTTTAAGAATGTGAAATGTCAGAATAAGAGTAGAGAGAATTATTTATTTCAGCTTTTGGAAATTGCTCCCAAGGATGAACCAGACTTGTGGAGGTCTACCATTTTTTTTCTGAGGTCTTGGCTGATTTCTTTTGATTTTCCCATGATGTCTGTCACGCTCGTCGAACAGAGAGGACCAACGCGCAGCGTTGCGGGTGAACATATTTATATTTATTGACTAGATCACACGATCAAAACAAAGAACGAAACGTGAAGTCCTTCGATACACAAACCGAAAGGAACAAGAAACCACAACACAAAGTGAAAAGACCGATAGTTAAATATGGCTCCCAATCAGAGACAACCAGCTGACACTTGTTGCCTCTGATTGGGAGTCACTCAGGCCAACATAGATATACAAAACATAGACTTACACACCCTGGCTCAACATAACATAGTCCCCAGAGCCAGGGCGTGACAATGTCAAGCAAAGAGGCACTGCGTTTGAAGGTAGGCCTTGAAAATACATCCACAGGTACACCTCCAATTGACTCAAATTATGTCAATTAGCCTATCAGAAGCTTCTAAAGCCATGACATCATTTTCCTGAATTTTCCAAGGCAATTTTTAAAGGCACAGTCAACAGTGTATGTAAATTTCTGACCCACTGGAATTGTGAAATAATCTGTCTGTAAACAATTGTTGGAAAAATTACTTGTTTCATGCACAAAGTAGATGTTCTAACCGACTTGCCAAAACTATAGTTTGTTAACAAGAAATTTGTGGAGTGGTTGAAAAACGAGTTTTAATGACTCCAACCTAAGTGTGTGTAAACTTCCGACTTCAACTGTAAATCTGTCTCGGACAAGGTGACTTTTATCAATATATTTGCCTCTATTTACTCTCAGATTTGAAAATACTAATTAGCATCAAAGTTCTACATATCTACAAATCCCTGCAAGCTCCTGCATGAGAGAGAGTTGAAAACAACAGGTCTGGGACCGGTCAGGCTGTCACGGTTGCGGCCGAGGCGGCTCCTTCTCCTTGTTCGGGCAGGCTTCGGCGGTCGTCGTCTCCGGAGTACTAGCTGCCACCGTTCGATGCTTCATGTTTGATTGGTTTTGTCTGTTTGTCACACCTGTTTATTGTTTAGTGTTCATTAGGCACCCTATTTAGTTCTCTTGTGTTTGGTCAGGTGTTGTGTGTAATTGTTCTACTGTCACGTGTTGTTGTTTGGTCCTCTGTATTGTGCTCTCTTATTTTCGTGTTGTGTAAGAGAGTCCTGCACGTTGTGCGTACTTACTTTGGACAGTCTAGTGTGCGTTTGTTTTCGCCTGTGGCCTGTTGCCGTGTTTGGCGTGTACTACGGACTTCACTAAAGACATTTGGCTTTGAATCTCTGTGTCCTGCGTGTGATTCCACGTTCCACTACACTCCACCTTGACAGAATTACACACCATCTTATGGAATCAGCAGGAGCACCCGCACCCCCCGAGATCATGGAGGAGCGCCTTCGTGGTCAGGAGGATCGCATCAACCAAATCGGGCACGCCCTAGACCGAGTGATGAACACCCTCCATCGATGGGAGACCAGCGGGGTACCCACACCCCCACCTACCGCACCATCACCATCGGTCAGCCCGCCCGTCCAACTACCGGAACCCAGTGGAATTCGGCTCTCACTCCCGAGGGCGTACGACGGCACCGCTGCCCTCGGGACACGAGAGCGTTTCCGCCCTCATCTCCTGTCTCACCGGCAAGGCGTTGGAGTGGGCCAACGCCGAGTGGAGGAGGATAGACGCCGCAACGATCACCTACGCGGAGTTCTCCCGCCGCTTCCGTGCTGTGTTCGACCATCCACCAGAGGGGAAGGCGGCGGGGGAGCGTCTATTCTACCTCCGGCAGGGGATGAGGAGCGCACAGGAATTTGCGCTGGAGTTCCGGACTCTAGCGGCAGATGCAGGGTGGAATGAGCGGGCCCTCATAGACCACTTCCGTTGTAGCCTGGTCTCACCTCTCGGCGGATTTTGTTACCGACCTTCCCTCCTCACAGGGGAATACCACCATCCTGGTCGTTGTGGATCGGTTCTCGAAGGCCTGTCGTCTCCTTCCCATGCCGGGTCTTCCTACTGCCCTACAGACCGATGAGGCTCTATTTACTCACGTCTTCCGGCATTACGGGGTACCCGAGGATATAGTGTCTGATCGAGGCCCCCAGTTTACCTCCAGAGTCTGGAGAGCGTTTATGGAACGGTTGGGGGTTTCGGTGAGCCTTACCTCGGGTTACCACCCGGAGAGTAATGGGCAGGTCAAACGTGTCAACCAGGATGTGGGTAGGTTTCTGAGGTCATATTGCCAGGGCCGGCTGGAGGAGTGGGCGAGATATGTGCCCTGGGCCGAGATGGCACAGAACTCTCTCCGCCACTCCTCCACTAAACTAACCCCTTTCCAGTGTGTGTTAGGGTACCAGCCGGTTCTGGCACCTTGGCATGAGAGCCAGATCGAGGCCCCTGCGGTGGATGAGTGGGTGCGGCGCTCGGAGGAGATGTGGAACGCTGCACACGTCCATCTGCAGCGAGCCATCCGTCGACAGAAGACGAGCGCCGACCTCCACCGCAGTGAGGGGCCAGTGTACGCACCTGGAGATCGAGTCTGGCTCTCAACCAGAAACCTGCCCCTCCGCCTGCCCTGCCGGAAGCTGGGTCGGCGGTTTGTGGGGCCTTTTAAAGTCCTGAGGAGATTGAACGAGGTGTGTTACAGGTTACAACTGCCCATTGATTACAAAAATATTAACCCCTCGTTCCATGTGTCTCTCCTCAGGCCGGTGGTAGCTGGTCCACTCCAGGAGTTTGAGATAGAGGAGACTCCTCCGCCCCATTTGGACATCGAGGGGGCTCCGGCGTACACTGTTCGGGCCATCCTAGATTCGAGACGCCGGATGGGGGGTCTCCAATATCTCGTGGAGTGGGAGGGGTACGGCCCGGAGGAGCGGTTCTGGGTGCCGAGGAGGGACATCCTGGACCCGTCTCTTCTGACCGAATTCCATCGTGGTCATCCTACGCGCCCTGCTCCGCGTCCTCCTGGTCGTCCCCGAGGCCGGGGGCGGCGCACGACTGGAGCCGCGCGTCAAGGGGGGGGGGTACTGTCACGGTTTCGGCCGAGGCGGCTCCTTCTCCTTGTTCGGGCAGGCTTCGGCGGTCGTTGTCTCCGGAGTACTAGCTGCCACCGTTCGATGCTTCATGTTTGATTGGTTTTGTCTGTTTGTCACACCTGTTTATTGTTTAGTGTTCATTAGGCACCCTATTTAGTTCTCTTGTGTTTGGTCAGGTGTTGTGTGTAATTGTTCTACTGTCACGTGTTGTTGTTTGGTCCTCTGTATTGTGCTCTCTTATTTTCGTGTTGTGTAAGAGAGTCCTGCACGTTGTGCGTACTTACTTTGGACAGTCTAGTGCAGGGGTGTCAAACTCATTTTAGCTCAGGGGCCACATGGAGGAAAATCTATTCCCAAGTGGGCCGGACCGGAAAAATCATGGTATATATAACTTAAAAACAACAACTTCAGATTGTTTTCTTTGTTTTAATACGATCAACATACAACATAAAGCTGGAGCCTGAGGACAGTGTGTCCAAAATAGTACAAGCACAACATCACTATTAATCATAAAACACGTCAAGTTTATTTGAAAATTCTAAAGAAAAAGAACACACAAACACACAATGCCTCAGTGATTAACAGAACTGTTTCACAGATCACAGAACTATATCAGGGTGTCATTTCTCAGGCAGAAATGTAGATAAAAATAATGAAATCCTGTTCCCCAAACAAGTGCAAGAACCACAGAGTCAAGAACAGGTTAAATATACAAATAAAATAAAATCAATTAAAAACAATAGCACATCAACATAAAAACATATAAACATAAAGCTGGAGCCTGAGGACAGTGTCCAAAAGCACAACATCACTATTAATCATAAAACACCTCAAGTTATTTGAAGTTCTGAGGACAAAGAACACACAAACACACAATGACTCAGTGATTCACAGAAGTATATCACAGATCACAGAACTATATCAGGGTGTCATTTCTCAGGCAGAAATGTAGATAAAAATAATGAAATCCTGTTCCCCAAACAAGTGCAAGAACCACAGAGTCAAGAATAGGTTAAATATACAAATAAAATAAAATCAATTAAAAACAATAGCACATCAACATAAAAACATATAAACATAAATCTGAAAGCGTTGCTCAAACAGTCCAGTTATTTTATCTTTGAACCGCTTCATGTCTGCCACATGTTGGGTCGCGCACACATTTTTCAGACAGGGGAAGTGAGCTGCATCACCACCGGCAAGTTGCGTCTCCCACAATGACAGCTTCAACTTGAAAGAACGTATGCTGTCATAATGCTGCGTGACAACTTTGTTGCACCCTTGCAGCTGTTTGTTCAAGTTATTCAGGTGCTCTGTAACATCCACCATAAATGCAAGGTCCGGCATCCATTCTGCGGAATGAAATTCTAACACTGGTTTGCCCTTTTCTTCCATGAACTGTTCAATTTCTTCTCGTAAATCAAAGAAACGCCTCAGCACAGCACCTCGGCTTAACCATCTTACCTCAGTGTGGTATGGCAGGCCATAGATGTGGTCTTTCTCTCTGAGAAGGCTGTCAAACTGACGGTGATTCAGGCTTCTGGATCGGATGAAATTAACAGTTTGGATGACCACCTTCATGACGTTATCCATCTTTAATGACTTGCAACACAAAGCCTCCTCGTGCAAAATACAGTGAAAAGTCAAAAAATCACGTCCTCCATTTGCAGATTGCACTTTCTCTCTGAACTTTGTCACAACGCCTGCTTTTTTCCCGATCATTGAGGGCGCACCATCTGTAGCCAGGCTGACAGTGCGGGACCAGTCCACTCCGACCCTGTCCAGCGCGCCGACGAGTGCGGTAAAAATATCAGCTGCTGTCGTTGTATCTGTCATCGGCACCAACTCCACGAACTCCTCGTGACGGTCAATGTGTCATCAACTCCGCGGAGGAAAAAATGGCCAGTTGTGCAACATCTGTAATGTCCGTGCTTTCATCAATTGCAACCGAAAACGCAATAAATGACTTTACTTTTTGCTTCAACTGGCTGTCCAAATCCACTGAAAGATCGGAAATCCTGTCTGCAACTGTGTTTCTTGTCAGGCTGATATTTGCAAAAGCCTGCCGCTTTTCAGGCCACACAATCTCCGCTGCCTTCATCATGCATGTTTTAACAAATTCACCCTCACTAAATGGTTTGAAGCCACTGCGATTTCATTAGCAATGAGGTAGCTAGCTTTCACTGCAGCGTCACTGATGTCTCGGCTGTGAGTAAACACAGACTGCTGTTTCTTCAGACCCGCCAACAGTTCATTTACCTTCTCTCATCTCCGCTATCCTTGAAAGTTGTCATATTTGTCGGCATGAAGACTCACATAGTGGCGACGAAGGTTATATTCTTTCAGCACTGCAACATGCTCTGAACACACCAAACATACAGCTTTCCCATTCAATTCCGTGATTAAATAGGATGACAATTTTTCTTGGAACACTCTGCACTCTGCGTCCACTTTTCTCTTTTTTGACAGAGACATATTGGGGCAATGAGGGTGCCAAAGCACATAATGTTAAAAGTAGAAGCCGTAATAAATATCGCGGGCAAAACAAAGTAGCTCATTGGCTGCACGTGCTTGACCTACTTGCTCTGCCCCGGTATAAACAGTTTGCTTGCTTAACACAATTGCTATTGCGCCATCCAGTGGACGCAATTGGAACAGCATTTTATTTTATTGAATTATTATTTTTTTTTATCATCTCGCGGGCCGGATTAAACCCGTTTGCGGGCCTGATCCGGCCCGCGGGCCGTACGTTTGACACCCCTGGTCTAGTGTGCGTTTGTTTTCGCCTGTGGCCTGTTGCCGTGTTTGGCGTGTACTACGGACTTCACTAAAGACATTTGGCTTTGAATCTCTGTGTCCTGCGTGTGATTCCACGTTCCACTACACTCCACCTTGACACAGGCTTCCATAAACGCAAGCAGAAGAGTTGAAACTGGAGCAGCAGCACAACCAGGTGGACTGGGGACAGCAAGGAGTCATCAGGCCAGGTTGAACTAAATGTAATTAAAATTAGATAGTTATTCCAGAGATTCTTACCTTTGCCTCGATTCAGCAGTCTCATCCAGAGCATCATGGCGTTTGTAGTTCTGTATGATAGCCGCATTTCTTTTTTTTTTTTTGGGGGGGGGGGGGGGGGGGGGGGTAAATACAGGCAAATATATTGATAAAAGTCTCCTTGTCCGAGAGAGATTTACACGGTTATCAAAACGTCACGCCAGTGTAAGCCTACACAAAACACAGCCCTTATTTAAAGTGTTTCTAAAATCCCCTATGAAAAACATGAATGGTGGAAAAACTATTGGAACATTTCCCTGTTTGACCGCTAGGTTTTATGGGTACTCATATTGTGGTACTCTGTATTCATTTGCAGAGAAAAACAATTATTCATTTGTTTGATAAGATTACAGATTTTCTCAGGAGAGCCCATTTCAAATTCAGGGACCCCCCATTTGGTCCTGACCCCAGGTTTGCTAAACACCCATCAATAACGACCAACCATGGCACTAATTGCCTGGATGTGGACATGTTTGAGCAGCAATACACTGCCAACATTTAGCTACTTTGCTTGCAAAGTATTACAGCTTGCTAATAATGATTAGCTAAATTACTGTATGGAGAAGAAACTAGCTACACTAACGATGTTTGCTATTATTAGCTAATGTTATAAAGGCTAGCCAACATAGCTAGCTAACAATGTTGATGACAGGATAACAGCTAGTTAATAACAATAGCTAGCTAGCTTGAAGATAATGAACATAGCATGTAATTTAGCAACACATGTTAGCCAGCCAGTTAACTAGCTAGCTAGTACATTATCTTCAAGCTCCAGACAATCCCCGTCATCGTCATCCTCATCATCGGTGTCTGCGCTATCCAGGACCACCGATAGATGGGTTGTTGGTCAAACGCCTAACACACTGTCCAGAACATAAAAAAGTGGACATGCAACCCTTCCATTCCCGCTCCGATTGTTATCGTCTTTTGCCTTCTTGTACACCCATTGAATTGTTGAATCTTTCGCTGGCACTGGAGCGCCGTATCCTTTCCCCTCCATCTTCCTGGCGATGCCCTCATATATGGCCATTTTCGGTAACTACTGTCAAGTAGTGTCTGACAACAAGGTTTGGTCTCCAACTTTGTCCAAGGTCTCCTACCATTGTCGTCCATTTTATTAGCTAGCTAGCGGCCTTTCAAGCAGAGAGGCGATCTTTCCTTCAAGTGCAACAGTAAAGTTGGTGGCAGAAAAGAAAACGGAAGTTGTCACATGACACGTTACACACTCTTGGACCTGTCAGTAGCCTGACTGCATCCAGACGGAGGAAAAATCTGTCCCTGACCAGCCAGATCTGAACACAATCAGACCACAATGCAACTTTTGTGCATCTAGACCTGTCTTTTCAATGCGATCATCGCAGAAGTCGCATGTGTACAAAACATTATGCAAAAGGCAGTGGCGGCTGGCCGATAGAGGGCGCTAGGGCGCCGCCCCCTTAAATAAAATTATTTAAAAAAATAAAATAAAAAATAAATAAAAATAATAATAATAATAATAAAAACATCAGTATGTCAATATTTGTGTGTTTGAAATATGGAATGCACACAGTAATATGTGTAAGATATGATAGAAAATCATATTCGCAACCTTTCCTCTGCCTGTCAAACGCCTCGTCAGCTCTGGGCGATACAGAAAGTGCCCCGAGGAGGCGGGTCTACGTAGCAGTTAAGCCAATTGCTAATTTAAGATATGAATGTATGACATAAAATGTAGCCAATCAGCGATCTTAAATCGAATCCAAGGAGGGCGATTATTTTATCGCCCCAAGCTCGCCCCTGATAAAATAAGGACCGAGCTCCAGTGGCGCCATTTTTACTAGACGACAATGGCGAGCGCAAACGTTACTCCTCCAAGACCCAACCCTAACTCGGTGAAATCTCTCCTCCAAGATCCGTTTGAGAGGAGAACTTTGTCAGAGAAAGTTCGGGTGAAAGAGCTGGGCCCAGATCAACCTGACCTCTCAATCAGACAGCAGGCTAGCGAGAAAGGGAAGCAGTATATGCGCGGCTTCTCCCGTAGCTGGTACACCAGGAAGGCTTGGCTAGCTGGGTGCACTGATGCTAATGCTTTATTTTGCTTTCCGTGCTTGCTTTTTAAAACGACGGGGTCAGATTCAGCATGGACAGGTACCGGAGTGAGGGATATGAAGCACCTGTCAGAGAAGGTAAAGAAACATGAGAACACCAGGGCACACATGGACAACTCTGTAAAGCTAGCTGTATTAGGAAGGGTGAACATTGCTACGCAGCTGGATGACGGCCACAGGATTGCGGTGAGGAAACACAATGAGGAGGTGGATAAAAACAGGCACATTCTATCCAAAATTATCGATTGTGTGAAGTTCTGTGGGGCTTTTGAGTTGGCCTTGCGTGGGCACGAGGAGACTGACTCCTCGGACAACCCCGGCATTTTCCGGGGCTTAGTGGATTTTGTTGCCTCCCTCGACAGTGTGCTGGAGGAGCACCTGAAGACAGCTACCGTTTTTAAGGGCACGTCAAAGACGATACAGAACGAGCTGTTGGACTGTATGCTGTCAGTGCTTAAAGAGTGCTGATTTTATCGCCATTCAAGCTGACGAGACGACTGACGTTTCCACCCACTGCCAGTTGGTGCTTGTGATACGCTACATCGATGCTAAAAGTAACGTCCAAGAGCGTTTTTTCGAGTTCATTTTGATCGAGAACGCAACCGCCAACACCATCGCTACAGCGCTGCTGGAGAGGCTCAGCACCATACTCTCACATGGACAAAAGGCCAAACTTATTGCCCAGGCTTACGACGGAGCAAGTGTGATGAGGGGAGCCACCGGCGGAGTGCAGCGTAAAATAGTGGATGTGTACGAAAATGCGCACTACGTCCACTGCTATGCACATCAGCTGAACCTCATCATGCAGCAGGCTACTTCACGCATCCCCAGGATCGGCACTTTCTTTTCCGACCTTGCAGGATTTTCTGCTTTCTTCTCCAGGTCTCCCAAGCGAACCACCGTGCTTGACGAAGTGGTTGCGCATAGACTCCCCAGAGCCTCTACAACACGGTGGAACTTCCACAGTCGCGCTGTAAACACTGTGTACGAGTACAGGGATGACCTCCTAACGTGTTTCCAGACCATCAGAGACTCTGGGAACTTTGATGCCCCGACTGTCAGAGAGGCGGGGGGC